>NW_022915314.1:4998-9289 GCF_012274545.1 Fukomys damarensis
TTTCTCTTGATTGGTGAGTTGAGGCCATTGACATTGCTGGTTATAACTGATATGTACTGACTTATTATTGACATGTTATTGGCCTTTTGTTGACTTTTTACTTTTTCACCTTCTCCTTTTAATTTCTTGCCTTGCCTATTTGATTTGCTCTGTTGGGCCTCATGGTGTTGTTGCCTTCATTGTCTTTTTCTAGGATCTTGTTTAGAATTGCTTGTAGTGCTTCATGTAGTTTTCAGGTGTTCTTTGTCATGGAAGTGTCTTATTTCCCCCTCCATTTTGCAAGAGAGTTTTGCAGGATACATCAGTCTTGGTTGGAGGTTGTTCTCTTTTAGTACTTGAAATAGCTCATTCCAGGCTCTCCTTGCCCCAAGGTTTTGTGGTGAAAAGTCTGCTGTGATTCTGATAGGCTTTCCTTTGCATATGACTTCTTTCTTTTCTCTTACTGCTTGTACTATTTTGTTCTTCTGTTGGGTTTCTGGGATCTTGATTATTATATGTCTAAGTGTAGATTTTTTTTTTTTTTGATTGTGGCTAGTTGGGGTCTGATATGCCTCAGTTATCTGAATGTCAAATTCTTCTCCTCTGGGAAGTTTTCTGTCATTAATTCTGCAAACAGCTTTTTTAAGTCATTTGTATTTTCTCCTGGTACTTCATGTATTCCTATCAGTCTTATGTTATTTTTCTTTGTATCGTCTAGGAGTTGTTGGATTGATTTCTCATGATCCCTTACTGTTTTTAAGAGACCTCTCTTTTCATGGTCACTGACTGCAATCTTATCTTCTATATCTGAGAGTCTATCTTCGCATTCTTTTATTCTGTTGCATACACTTTCAATAGAGTGTTTAATCTCCTGGATATCTGTTTGAATCTGTTTTATGGATTCCATTTCTTTCCTATGTTGGGCGTTTGTTTTTTCCATTTCTTTCTTATGCTGGGCCTTCATGGCTTCTGTCATGGTCCTGAGCTCATCTATTTTTTTGTCAGTTTCTGCTCTAAAGTCTCGAATCATGACTTCCATTTTGCAAACTATCTCTATGGTTATCTGGGAAATTATTTCTGTTTTGAATTTTTCTAGAGCCTGATTGATCTGTTTTGTTATTTCCTGTGCTTTGAGTTCAGGGTGTCCTGGTGGTTCACTATCAGCCTTTTCATCCTCATTTGCCCTACTGTTTGCCATTGGTGAACTGGAAGTCTGTCCTTGTGTCTTGCTTAAGTGTTTTCTCCTTTTTATATTTGTTATTGGGCTGTCCTTGGTTTAATCTCTGATTTATCACCCAAATCTTCCTGGTATAGTTGCACTGTAGCTTCTGTGTCTCTAATGACCCACAGATATTCTGACCTTCATAACATCAGAGAAAACAGCTCATCAAATCAACGGCAATGCTTTATCCCAACTGATACAATCAGTAACACATTAAAATCAAGCACAACTTGGACCCTGACCACCTGTGGTAGTCGCTAGTCTATCACCTTTAAATCATTTGAATTAAATTGAAATCAAGAAGCAGTTCAGAACATGTCTGCAGTGAGCAAAATTTCAATATAGTATATTTATCATTTAATGGCTCAGACAGAGTGAGGACGCAAGACCCCTGGTCTCAGTGAGCTGATGGCTGAACCCCATGACACAGACTGACCTTGGGCTGCAAGGCCTAGATTGAGTTCCCCAACCTTCTGAATGGTTGAACTCCACACTGTTCTACTTCAGGTTTCCCATGCCCTTTCTTTAAAGAGGTTCAAAGTTGGGAACTCAGAAAAATACGCTTGATGACCACCTCTACCTCTGAAGAGTGGGTCCAAAGACTGGCACAATCAGGGGGTCGGAGACTGTGTGGGGGTGGGGGGCAGGTAAAGGGAGTTATCAGGGTTCAGGGGCGCCCACACAGCTACCTTCCTGGCACTGGAGCAATGGCAGCTAGGGCGGGAGAAGGCCTGGCTCTCCTTCCCCATGTAAACATTTTATAACAACATATTTAGCCATGTTTACTGGGGGTATATCTTCTCAGAAGTCCATTAGGGAATAAAGACCAGAATAAACATTTTCAGTAGCTGTCCTTTTTACTATTAGCAGGTGTCTATCTAGACCTGAGTTTTTATTTAATTATTTTGACAAAATTTTAACTTATAAAAGCAAATTATAGAAATTAACAAATTATTAGTATCTTCATTGTCATTTTAATTGAAATATAATTGGACAAACACCTTTTAAACAATTGGACAGGCACAAACTTGTAAGACAATTTGTGAAACTATAGTACACTCCAATGTATTTGGCTAATTGAATTATAAAAATCTCTCTTATTTTTCTTTGTCTTTGGTACTGGGGATGGAACTTGGGTCCTTGTCCTTGCAAGGCAGGTAGCAGCACCATTGAGCTAAATAAATCTCTAGCCCTAAAATCTCTTTTAGGTAAGACTAATCAAAACTTTTGTAGATCGACTAGCAGATCTCATAGAATTAGAATCAAAAGGAATGAAAGCTCTTTCTTACTATAAAAGTAAACCTTCTGTAACAAACTTGAAAGCAATAGGAAACATACATACATGAATCATTTTTTTTTTTTTTTTTTTTTTTTTTGGTACCGGGGATTGAACTCAGGTCCTTGTGCTTGCAAGGCAGGCCTCCGAACCGCTGAGCTAAATCCCCAGCCCCCATAATCATTTTTTCATATCTTTTTATATACTTAGGCCTTCTGGTCTTTGTTAGGGAATTGATTATGTTAAAGTATTTTGTGATGCTGCCAGCACAGGCTGCATTCTCCTGGTGCTTCTTGGCTCTTCAAGACCTCATGCTCTTATCTTTAGTTTCCCTTCCCACCCCTCCCCAAGGCCACAGGGTCTGGAGAGGTTCAACCTATTTTTCCAGGACCAAACCCATAAAGGGCAACCTGGCCTGTGATAGGTTAAAGGTAGCCCACTCCTCATAAATAAGCAATAGCCCAACCCCCAAAATGATAAAAGGACCTTCCTTTCTTTGTTCTCTTCTCTCTTTCTGCTTCTTATTCCTCTTCTCTCTCTCTCTCTCTCCCTCTCTCTCTCTTTCTCTGCTCTCTCTCTTCTCTCTCTGCTCTTTCTCTCTGCTCTCTCCCTCTACTCCCACCCCTTGAATAAAATCTCCAGTCGGACCTCTCGGTGTGTGTGTGTGTGGCCTAGTTGTTGAGTGTCACTATTCCCTTTCATTGGTGTCAGAAGCGGGATCTGAGATTGCCAGGCCCACAGGTTAAAATACCTGGGGACCTGAAACCCAGATACCAAGATGCTCCAACTCAGCCCCCACCCGACGTCCGTGACCACCTTTGTTGGCACTGTTCTCACAGCCAACATCGATCCACCTGTCTTCAGGCCTACACCAGATGTTGGGTAAGTTCCCCCTTCTGAGACATCTTTTGGGTAGTGGGAGATCCCAGAGTTCCAGACTGCCCACGAGGACCATGTCCAGGACAAGGCCGGGGCCCAGGCCCTTTCTCCCTCAGTTTCGGCAAACCGGGTTTGCTGTGTTGAGTCCGGGACTCAACTGATCTAAATCCGGGACTTAGCTCCACATAAACTCCTATCTTGTGCAAGGGACGCCTTCATAAGAGACCGAGTTTCAGCTTTCTAGACAGGGTCTAGAAAAAGAGGGGGTCCTATCAGAACTCTAAGAGACATCTGGACTTCTGATAACTTCCTCTCCTGGTGGTCATGGGCTCCGGCTCTTCCATACCCATAGACTCTCCTTTGGGATGCTTACTCAGGAATTTGGAGGGCCTTAACCTAAAACCCAAGCAGCTAATTTGTTTATCCACTCAAATTTAGCCCCAATATCAATTAAACAATCAAAATGCCTGGCCGCCTAATGGCTCCCTTGAAGTGGGTCTAATTAGGGACCTATGCAACTTTTGTGAGCATCAAGGAAAGTGGTGAGAGATTCCATATGTCCAGGGTTTTTCTTCTGTTAGCAACCAGCCCTCTCTTTGTTCCACTGCCCAGAGACTGTCTCTTCTATCGCCTCCTCCCACACTTCTGCTAGCCCAAGGTCCCTCTGCTGTCAACCCCCTCCCTCTTCACTCCTCAGACCAAGTGGACCAGGCCGATGACCATCCCCCATACCCAGCACCAAGAAACCAACCCACTCCTCCCCATACCCCATCTGATTCCTCCTCTCCCCCTAGATCTCCTACATCTCCCATTTCCTCAGCACCTCCTGCTGCTCCACCCCCCATGCTCCAACCCCACCTCTCCTATGGATAGATAATCAATTGGCCTGGCTATTCAGTAGTTTTATTCGTGGGCTGGGGATTCATCTCAGTGGT
>NW_022915315.1:0-329 GCF_012274545.1 Fukomys damarensis
TTGACATGAAAAGTCCTGGTACCTCAAAACTCAGAGATAGAGCTCAGAACCCAAAAGGGACCCTTTTGTGTCCTCTGCTTTACTGAGGAATAAACACTTTTCTTTCCACCAATTAAATTTCCTCCACCTGTTTTGGGGGTAGTAATGGCAATAAGGACCTTCATTTCTGATAATGATATATTTCGTTAACCTTTCTTCAAAATCAATTGTCTTCCATAAATTACATTTTCAGAAAACCTATCTTGCTTGCAAACTTTGTTTCTACAGATTGTACGTTACTGGTTTGCAAATCATAACATTACTCGTGGTAAGGTTTAAATACTATGTGT
>NW_022915316.1:0-512 GCF_012274545.1 Fukomys damarensis
GGAGATGGATTTTTAAAATGACCCAACCAAATTCTACCTATGAGAACCTTGCTTTAAATATAATGGCTTTAGTGAGTTATTAGTAAAAAGATGGAAAAATAGATGTCTTGCAAACAGCCAGAAAAAGCTAGGTTATTAGTATCAGGCTAAATAGACTTCAAAGCAGAATTGTCAAGGCTAAACAGATACATTGTGTAATGACAAAAAGGTCCAATCACAAGAAGGAGTAAACTGAGCCAAAGAACACAGCTATGAGATACAGGAACAAAGAATTGCTAGAACTAAAAGAGAAAGACAAATTCAGAGTTATAGTTAGTGACTTCAAAACATTTCTCTAGTGATGGATAAAACCACTAAACAGCAATTAAATAGAACTGAACTGTCCCATGAGCTGATAGAGCATGTTTTCTTTTTGAGCATGTAAGACTGAGCAAAGTAGACCATACTGAGAAAGGAGTTATCTAAGGAACAGCTGGAGAAAGGAAAGAGGGCCCACTTTTGAGCCTACTTTT
>NW_022915317.1:0-350 GCF_012274545.1 Fukomys damarensis
TCATATTGGTTTTTGATATTTACTCATTCAAATATTTTTGAGTTAAAGAAGAGGTGGTTTTTCTATACAATGGAATACTACCCAGCCATAAAGAATGAGAAAGTAGATTCATTCATAGGAAAATGGATACATTTTGAAGATATACTAGTAAGCTAAATAAATAAGTCACACATATGTAAATACCAAATAGTTTCTCTGGTGTGAAAAACTAAAATAGCACTCAAGATACTAACAGGATAGCTAGATATGTGAAATAGGAAGAAAAGGGCTAAAGGTGTAGGGACAGCGGGAAGGGTAGGTGAAGGGGAATAAGGGAAAGGGAAAATATGTGAGAAAATTTAAAAATGGAA
>NW_022915318.1:0-780 GCF_012274545.1 Fukomys damarensis
GTCTTAAAATATGCAACTTTAGCATTGAATTATATCTTTAAAAAACTTTCAGTGGTAGCAAGTATTTTTGTTAGAAGAGATTAATTATATTCATTGTAATATCCTGGGTGTAAATGATGAGAAGGTATTGACTGTACATTTATCATTGTTCTCTCTCTTTCTCTCTGTCTCATTTACTAAAAAGCTTTTGTTCATTAATGCTCAAGGTCACCACAAATGCAGGGTGCTTATATATACTTAGAATACCAGAATCATGAAAAATAGTTTATGAGGTGGTTACTCTTCATATAACAGTGTGTTAAATCTATCATTCTTTGTATAGAAATTTGTAGGACTGGGTTCTGGGGAATTAGAGTACTTAGCAATTCTAAAATACATTTTTTCTTAAATATAACAATGAATTTATTTTCTTTCATGTAAGTTTTCAAGAGAGATACATTATGTGGTATCTGAAATTATCATAATAACAATATCAAGGGGCTATATTTTTCTTTATTATATTCTTAGGTAAAGACATTCTCTGCCTAATGAAGAGATAGGAACACAGTGCCAAAACTTTTGTTAGAAGTATTTGTTTTTTTGGTAGTGATCAACTTGCTTTAGAGTTGGGGAAACAAATTTTTTTTTAAGAATCATATTTTGGATGACATTTAAGCTTTGTTTCTGAGATGAAGTTTATTTGGAGGAAATTGTCCTTGCATTGAGTTTCCAGTTATGCAAGAATCAAACAGAATTTAAAAATAGGAATATATTATGGGACATTTCCACAATAAGTGACAG
>NW_022915319.1:0-281 GCF_012274545.1 Fukomys damarensis
TTACCTAACCTAGGCTGGTCTAGCTAGATAAGGTAGGGCATGGCCAGAATGTTCCCGGGAGGGATCAGAATGTCCCCAGGAGGGTGTAAAGTTCCTATCAGGGGCACACATAAACACAGGGTGGAGGGGCACACACGGAGGGTGGAGACGCACAGGGGTCTTGTTCCCCAACACCTACAAACCAAAAGGAATACAGTTGTACTCCATATGAGGTGTGGACTTCACTGGTAAACTCATAGCATTGCAGCACCTTTCTCTGTGGAGTACTTCACAGTCAGGAA
>NW_022915320.1:0-291 GCF_012274545.1 Fukomys damarensis
CACTGTCTTCACGGCTAGAGCTTTCGAATTTGCTCTTTGACACGTGCTAAAGTGGCTCCTCCAAATGAGACTTAAAATAGATGAACAGATTCCGTAGAAAACTCACTGGGATGTACAGCGAGTAGGGTGACACCTGCCTATAATCCCAGCTCTCCGGAGGCTGAGACAGTTGGATCACCTGTGAGTTCGAGACCAGCATGGACTACATAACAAGACCCTGTCTCAAACAATAATAATAATCATCTGTTAGAATTTATTTAAATGGTAGTATTATGTGCCTAAATCAAGGAG
>NW_022915321.1:0-220 GCF_012274545.1 Fukomys damarensis
AACGATTTGGGATTTTATTCCAAGGGCAGAGGCGAGTCTTTGATTGCCTTTAAAAGTCAGTGACATGATCAGAGACAGGTTTTTAAAAGTATTGCTTTGCTTCTTGCATTAGAGCTAAGGAGAGACAGGCGACAAATTATCAGGCAGTTACAGGTGTCTTCAGACGGTGGTAGCTTGGAGAGGGTGGGCTTTAGAGACACAGTACTGAGAAGCACCCTAG
>NW_022915322.1:0-1277 GCF_012274545.1 Fukomys damarensis
TACATGTAATTTATGTCAATTAAAATATATTTAAAGTAAATAAATTGACTGAAAAAGTTGCAAAAGGCACAAAGTATCAATGGTAAAGGTTGATAAATTGACTTTTATCTTTAAAAACATTTGCTCTCTGATAGACTCCATTAGGAAAGCAAAAAAGTTAGTGTAGCGAAAGTAGGGAAACACAGTGCACATATTTCTAAGGAGAAGATCTGCTGAATAATTTTTAAAGTAGTTCAACAATGAAATAACTGTCTCAATAAAAAGTTAGTAAAGCCCAATAAAATGAAAAACAATTCCAATGAACATTCTTCAAAAGGAACTATTGAAAAGCCAATAAACACACTAATAGAAGCTCTGTCATTAGTTACCAGGTATATTTAAATTACAACTAAATTAAGACACCTCTATTCACCCACTCTAATAACCGAACTGACAATGGCTTATAATACTGAGTACTGGTAAGGATGTGAAACAACTGAAACTCTTATGTTACATTTTGACAATTAAAAATAGTACAAATACTTTGGAAAACATTAGAAAATAATCTGTCAGTTTTCTGTTTTGCTTAGATAAATTAGACCTATATTTATTGTCAGTCTTAATTCTGATTCTAAATACTTCATTATTATATAAATACATATGCACAAAAAGCCTTAAATGCATTTTATTCTTAAAAGTTAAGAACTATAATATACCTTTATGTCTATCTATGTGAACTGATAATCTAATTGTTACATATTTAAACACTGGAAAACTAGCAATAAAGAAATGAGCTAATAATATATGCGACTATATGAATAAATTTCAGCATTATCTGCAGTAAAAGAATCCATATATGAAAACTTACTCAGTTTAAGTTTACACTTATATAAAAATCTAGGGAAGACAATTTAATCTATGATCAAAATGACAGAACTGAGAACAATGCTTGCCTGATGCCAGGAATTCCAAGTTTCAACAATAAAGAGACAAAAGGATTATTCCGAGTTTATGAAATTACCTTTTATTTTGATAGTGATGATAGTTATACAATTATATAGATATTTCATAACTCATCAAAATATAACTCAGACAAGTTCATTTTACAGTAATTGTAATGAGTTGAAATTTTACAGTGATAGCAAATAATTCTAAAATTAAAAAGGTCATTGAAAGACAAAGATGGGCCAGGAATTTAGCTCAGCGGTTCGTTGGCCTGCCTCACAAGCGCAAGGACCTAAGTTCGATTTCCGATACCAAAAAAAAAAAAAAAAAAAAAAAAAAAAAAAAAAAAAAAA
>NW_022915323.1:0-253 GCF_012274545.1 Fukomys damarensis
ATGTTAATGGTCTCAATTCACCAATCAAAAGAAATAGACTAGCAGAATGTGTCAAGAAGCAAGATCCAACAATATGCTGCATACAAGAAACACACATCCTTTGTTCTTGGGTAGGAAGAATCAACATAGTGAAAATGGCCATACCTCCAAAACTGCTATATATAGATTCAATGAAATCCCAATTGAAATCGCAGCAGCATACTTCACAGACCTTGAGAAGACAATCCCAAAAAACAAGAAGATATCCAGACTT
>NW_022915324.1:0-239 GCF_012274545.1 Fukomys damarensis
GGCTGTGTCTGACCGGCCTTCTCAAGCAGGATGCTTTTCCTCTGGCTTGGTGACAGTGTCCCTTCTGTGGGCCATAGACCCTGAACATACCAAGGAAGCGAAGGCCGTGAGGACTGTCTGACTGGCAAGCTAGGTAGTGCCCAAAGTTTATGACCAGCAGAGAGGTATGAGTCACCACCCTGGCAGCTGTTAAGGGGTTCTCGTCATTCTGTGCGAGGCAGCTAAGATGGAATGCAGGC
>NW_022915325.1:0-204 GCF_012274545.1 Fukomys damarensis
TGAAAGTGCTGCAGTTGGAGGGTCTGGGTCTGCCCGTGTTGACGTCTCGTGAATCTGTGCAGAGCTGAGCCGAGAGGCCTGGGCCCTGTCTGCAGTTGTCCTTAAATCCAGGGAGGTGAGGTCTCTTGCTTCCTCTCTGTTCCAGGTATGCAAAAAGCATGACTTAAATATGGGCACCTTTGAGACCTTGCCAGGGAGAAATGA
>NW_022915326.1:0-495 GCF_012274545.1 Fukomys damarensis
TAATATAATTGACCAAGAACACATCCAAAAAGATATTTAAAAAGAAATAAGAGGTATGCTGTACGAAAGAGAGTGAGTAGAACATATAGCAAACTACTCAGATTTTGACAAGGAGAGGAGAGAAAAATGGGCAAGAGGCAATGTTTGAAGCAATAATAACTGATGATTAATATAAAATATTATGTATCCCAAGCAAGAGAAATAAAACAATCCATAACCAGACTCATTGTAAGGAAAATGAGGAATACTAAAACCAAAGAGAATATACTAAAGCAACTAGAGAGAAAGGCAAAGTCATACAAAACTGGCAGCGAATTTCTCTACCACAAAGACAAAAAACAACAGAAGAATATTTTCACAGGACTGAGAAAAAAATAAGGAACCCCAGAATTATATATCTCAACTTTCACTAAAAAATTTCCTAAATAAAGGAAATGATGAGATAATAAGAAAGGAGAAAAATAAAGCAATAAAATAAAATGGTAAAGTGTATAT
>NW_022915327.1:0-967 GCF_012274545.1 Fukomys damarensis
TGGCCGAGGCCAGGCTGGGCATCCCGTGCAGCCGCAGTGTCCCCCCGGAACCTCCTTCCCGGCGCAGCTCCGTCCCCTCGGTCCACCCTGCCCCGCGGGCCACACCCCGAGTGTCTCAGGACCCACAGCCCGGCTCCCTGCCCACCTGCCCACCTGCCCACCATGAGCTCCTGAAAAACTGTTTCTTCATGTGCAGGCCTCCTTTTGGATTAGGTTTTCTTGATATCGGATTTTAAAAGTCCAGGGCCTCTTCGGGTTACACGCGCCTTGGTCAGATTGGCAAGTATCTTCTGCGTGTCTGTGCCCTGTCTGCTCATCCCTGTAATGGTGCGTTTTAAAGAACAAAAGAGACCAACGTGATGTCATTTATCAACTATTTTCTTTCACAGATCAGGCTTTTGGGGTCAGTTCTAGAACTCCGCCCAGCAGAAGGTCACACACAGAGATTTTCCCGACACATAAACATTTTCACATTTCATGTTTAGGTCTATGGTCAATTGTGATTTAATTTTACGAGATTTATGAGACATTAGTTGAAGTTCATCTTTCTTTTTTCACAGCTGTCCGGGTGGCTCGAATGCTGTCCTTCCTCATTCCGTTTGCTTCTCTGTTGGTCTGAAGTCAGCAGCCTCCTCTGCGCCTGCTGCCTCTCTCTCTCACCGATTTGTGTGCCTATTCTTTGCCAACGCTAAGTTGCCTCCTTCCTGTGGATTCCTAGGAGACCTTGAAGTCAGGACGTGGAGACCTCAGCTCTGACTCTTCGACAAGTCGTGTCTGGTTCGTCTTCCTGGGAAGGACATTTGGAGCCAGCGCGTTGATGCCGAAGGACTCTGCGGGGCTGTACCTGGGGCGCCCGGGAGCTCAGCGTGGCTGGCCGGACGCGAGGCCTGAGTGCAACCCACAGGGCGGTGCGGCTGCGCTGGCTGTGGTCCCGTTTGGTTTCTCCCATCGTGTTTGCCTGAGCTAC
>NW_022915328.1:0-227 GCF_012274545.1 Fukomys damarensis
AGACAGGCTGGCTGGTCAATGAATGAATGACCTCTTCCCAAACTCCTGATGGTGCAAATCTATATTTTCCTAGCCTAACCAAATTTGCAGTTTTCATGCCCCAAGTGGGCACACTGTAGGGTCTCAGGTGTCCAGTGCCTGTTTTTCTGAAGAACTGTGTGGAGTCCTTTATAATTCATTCAAGATATAGATGCTTCTCAGGAGCAGAAGAATGGGAGTGGAAGATC
>NW_022915329.1:0-508 GCF_012274545.1 Fukomys damarensis
GGGATTGAACTCCGGTCCTAGAGCTTGCAAGGCAGGCCACTGAACTGCTGAACTAAATCCCCGGCCCTAAAAGCAGTATTTTAAGCAAAGTGTTATTGGCTAAAGCAAAAATATGAAAGATTTGGATGATGAAGATAATGCTAAAGCAAACAAGGACTAGAAACTGAAAGCCTTTCTAATAAAGGCAACACAGACCACAATTCAGACTTCAATGAGCAAATTTTTCCTATAGCTGCTCTAAAAGAGTAAAAGAGTCTGTTTTGACCAGCACCATGAAGTAGGATATAGCTTTTCTGCAAGAAAATTAAGGAGGTTAAGTATATATCCATCTAGTGAATCAACTTTTCTTCCTAGGACATGGATATACAATAACTGCAGAAATATAGCAACGCAAACCAGTCATGTCTAGGAAGATAATCTGACAGGTCTGGTTTCATATGTCTCCTAAAGGCAAGGCTCCAATAAAGCCAGAATGCCACCAGGCTTAGGTAAAGATAGGAAATACTTT
>NW_022915330.1:0-307 GCF_012274545.1 Fukomys damarensis
ATTGCCAAGTGTGCTCTGGGTGGCAAATCGCCCTTGTTGACAACTACTGAGATACACTGTGTGGGCTGAAATTTGAAAGTGTGTCAACAGAATGTCACATAGCAATTATTGTTGGTTAATTTCCTTCATGCTTTCTATTATCACTCCACTGCTCGGAGTGGAAGCAGCGGGGCTACTGTCGTGACCCTCACTGTTGTGGAGGCAAGTGTGAGACACAACGGGGTCACAGATCACGTCCAGGACTGCCTTCTGAGTCTGTTTGGTTGCACCAGAGAGAAGGTGCTGTGAGCCTTCTGCTCCCATCTCC
>NW_022915331.1:0-218 GCF_012274545.1 Fukomys damarensis
TGGATTCAGGCAGAAAATAATTCATATAAAACTTGTTCATCTATCCACAGATCTCATTATTTCAAGGTTCAAAACTTCCACACATTGAGAGCACTGCCATTCCTAGCCTTTCCAAGACTTATCACACATGTTCAGAAAGCTGTCAACTCTGCCAACCCCTTTGTGATAACTGCCGACTGTCCTGATCCTTTTTCTTTTGATCATGGTGGCTTCCCTGG
>NW_022915332.1:0-325 GCF_012274545.1 Fukomys damarensis
GTGGCGATAGTGGGCATCCTTGTCTTGTTCCTGATTTTAACATGAAGGTTTTTAGTTTTTGGTACCCCTGCTTTTTTTTCTGGGATCCTGTTGCATGGAGAATTGTTTTCCAACCTTTTACTCTCAGTCTGTGAATTTCTTTGTGAATTAAGTAGATTTCTTGTATACAGCATATTGTTGGATTTTGCTTCTTCATCCGTTCTGCCAGTCTTTTTCTTTTCATTGGTGAATTGAGGCCATTAACATTAAGTGTTATAACTGATATGTATTGACTTTTCATTGTCATGTTATTTTCCTGTTGTTGGTTCTTTTATTTTATTTTTTA
>NW_022915333.1:0-281 GCF_012274545.1 Fukomys damarensis
TATGGATGAGGAACAGGGGCTGGAGACCCACAATGGGAACACACTGAGATGTAGACCTTGACTCGGGCTCAGAAGGGCAGCTGGCCTGATATGCCTCCTGCATGTTCCTTCAAGCCCAGGTGTCCCAAAGGAGCTGCAATCAGATTTCTGGGAAGATGTGGGGAAACACCTCAGGTTTGGTTTGAGCTTGGCTTGACCACTGTCCTATGCTTTCCCATCTGGTGGTGTCCCAGGGCCTTGCCACTCTTTCCGTCTGAAGCCCAGCAGCCTTGTCCCCCTGG
>NW_022915334.1:0-265 GCF_012274545.1 Fukomys damarensis
ACAAAAAGGACTACATTTGTACTCCCCATAAGAAGTGGACTTCACTGGTAAACACACAGAGTTCTAGCACCTTTCTCTGTGGAGTACTTCACATTCATCAAACTGACCGCTATCACCTTAAACGGCTAAGTGGCGAGAGAAGCTGTTTCCTGGGGAAAACTGCCCTTTAAACAGCAGAAGCCCTCGGAAAAGTGCGCTTGTTTTCTAATGTCAAACTGAACCTATCCACAAGTATACAGAGTTCGGGAGGCCTGTGTGCACTCAG
>NW_022915335.1:0-201 GCF_012274545.1 Fukomys damarensis
TGAACTGCGTTGAATACTCTACAGTGGCATTAAACCTAATAATATGCCCTGATAAGATGAAACTTAAAAGATCCTGCTTTTGAGCTATTGAGTTGCAGGGATATCCCCCCCTTGCGCTCTCTCTCTCTCTCTCTCTCTCTCTCTCTCTCTCAAATAATTAAATATCAACAAAACACTGCTTTATTTTTAATTAATCTGCAA
>NW_022915336.1:0-209 GCF_012274545.1 Fukomys damarensis
TTAAAACCTTTTAAAGTTTGCTTTATTGGAAATTTTCACAAGAGATCACAAATTAAACTTTTTAAAAAAATCTCTTGAGGGTGGAAATCTAATACCAGAATTTGCCATCATATTTCACCTACAATCCTTATAAATTTGGGTTACTGCCACTCATGCCATGGCCAACAAAATAAGTAGGAATCCTAGACTTTGTAGGAAGTGACTCTGTT
>NW_022915337.1:0-1664 GCF_012274545.1 Fukomys damarensis
ATGTTGGCCATGGGCCCGGGATTTAGCTCAGTGGTCTCACCACCTGCCCCACAAGCGCAAGATGTCGAGTTTGATTACTGGTACCAACCAAACCAAACCAAACCCAGCAACAACAACAAAAAAAACCCACAATCTGTAATGTTGGCTGAGCCTGAGTGAAATCTGAGGTGTTTACAATTTGCACACAATTGTTGAAATTCACACGCAAAGCTTTTTGTTTAAACAAATGATTAAAGTAGAAGCGTAAACCAGGACCTCATTCATGATACATCCAATTATTTTTTCTGTCATTAGTTTTCCACCTCCACAGCAACATCCATAAAACTATACAAAATAAATGGTGACTAAAGGATTTAGTAGGACCCTGCTTTACGAGAAAACGAAAGCAACACATTAAGAAACAGTCCTGTGAATTCTGTTTAGTGAATTCCCTGGACTTCCAGAACTATGTAGCTAGGCTGTGGAGATTGCAGCTCTAAATCTTTCAGTTCCAAACCTGTTGCATTTGCATTGATGTATTCTTTGTATATGTTATATAAATCAGTCATTCTCAGGACCTAAATAATTCTCTGACAGATAAAGAAATGGAAATCTCGACATTAGCTTTAGGGCTTTCCAGCTGCTCCTGTTTCAGGACCTATAGGACACACACAGCAATGGCTGACTACCGTCCACCTGGTCCTGGTTACGTACAAATGGCTGCTGCTTTTTAATAACATAGGGATGCTTCGGAATTTGCAAATCAGAAATCTGTTTCCTCATAGTTATACCAAACTAATTTGTTTAAACACTTACTAGTTGAGAAGAAAAGTGACTGAATGGCAGGGAATTCTGGGTTTTTGTTTTGTTTTTTGTCATTTTGCTATCGTAGACATTAAAGCTTGTAAGTAATTGGGTTTCTAACCTCGCCCTGGCTCTCTGAACATAACACAGACATGCTTTTCTCCTTATTCGCAAGGGCAAGTTATTCGGAGCATGAAGACCAGCAACAGAACAACAGAAAAACAGTACTGAGGTTATTGGCATGGTTACTTCTATACTGTCTGCCTTTGAGAATACTGTCCACCAAACACCAAGTTACTAAATGGAGAAATTATATCAGTAATTTTGACATTATGATGAACAACAGATGTGGTTATAACTCATGTGAGACATTCTGTTGAATGATTTGAAAGTCATTAAGATCCCAGATATAAATCTATGTATTTATACTCAATTGATTTTTGACAAAGATGCCAAGAACATGTGACGAAAGACAATCTCTTCAGTAAATGATATTGGGAAGACTGGAGAAAAATGAAACTAGACATCTCACACCACATAAAAAAAAATCAACTCAAAATGGATTGAAGACTTAAACCTAAGACCTGAAACTGTAAATCTGCTGGAAGAAAATATAAGGGAAAATCTTCATGTCTTTGATATTCAATGATTTACTATGTCCCTAAATTCAGAGGCAGACAAAAAATAGTTAAATGGCATTGGATCACACTTTAAAAAAAAAAAAAGGTGAAGAAACAACCTATACAAAGAGACTTATTTGATTTTTTTTTTTTATGGTACCATGGATCAAACTCGGGTCCTGTGCTTGCTAGGCAGGTCACCAAACCGCTGAGCTAAATCCCCAGCCCTTATATTTTATTTTTTTGAAAAGACTTATTTGC
>NW_022915338.1:0-733 GCF_012274545.1 Fukomys damarensis
AAATTGAGTGTGTCTTTAGATGATTGGAAATCCACCTGCCTCAGATTCTGAGTGTGAAATGAGTGTGTTAATCTAACTGAACATAACAAGAATTGCACAAAAATTCATTTTGCTCTAACAAAGGCTGTAAAGTAATTGCTCCAAGAGCGACATGGGCCACAGAGTTCCTCACACTGCCTTCTCCTCTAACGCTAGACACCACTGCAGGCACGTTCCTTTCCCCTGAAGGGAGGCGCACAGGACAGCTTATTTTGCATCCTGTGCTCTACAGGCAAGAGGCCCACAGCTTTTGAAGAAATGGAGAAACACACCAATGCTCGCCAGAAAAGGCCAACTCAAGAAACAAAAATGGTACACAAATAGAAATGCGGGTGTGAGCCCTCCATTTTCCACTGTGCTGCATTTCTTCGAGAATTATAGTGCCTCTCTCTTTAAATTCTTACTGATGCAATCAATTTAAAAAGTTGGTCGTGTATGGTTTTTTTTCACATCAACAAAGACGTCACCAAACATTAAGAAAAAGGAGTAGGGTTGCAGAAAGTTCCTACAGCTCTGATTCTCATCCTCAAGGAAGCAGGACATAAGAAATTTATGCCAGTGGAACACACTGGATGATGCTCTAGGAAATATCAGAGGAGTACGTTTACACAGATTTTCATAAAGTTCTGACTTAAAATTTCTGAAAATACCACAAATCATTAATCTGCTTGTGAGGCTCACTTGGTTAAAAAGC
>NW_022915339.1:0-382 GCF_012274545.1 Fukomys damarensis
GAACCCTTATCTTAGGTAACATCTACTAACATTCCAGAGAAGTAAAGTTTTTTAGGACATTAATTTGGAAATGTTCTTGTAGACATAGAGTATAGCATTTTTTCTGTTGTGCTAGAAGTTAACTCTGACATTGGGCCTCAGAGAGATGATTCTAGAATCATAAATTGCCTTTTTAAAAAAGATCCCATGATCCATATCTTATTTTGCAGTTTAGGAAAGTGTGGTACAGAGAGATGAAGTGATTGACTCTGTCAGAGAGCTGGGTAAAGCGTTTGCTAGCTGCTAATACCAGAGAGATCTCCTTATACAGCAGCGTTCCTTCGTTGTAGGTAAGTGTTAGGATCACTTGAGATTTTGTCCCTCCAATATAGACAGTGGGAAG
>NW_022915340.1:0-220 GCF_012274545.1 Fukomys damarensis
CACCATAACAAAAGTGGTCAACCTGCGACCTGGCAGGAGGTTGGTTATTGGACCTCTTCCATCATGGAAGGAACTGTGCTTTGTCCTCACTGGCATAGACACTTGCTGTAGATGTGGATTTGCTTTCCCTGTGTGTAATGCTTCTGCCAAAACCACTATTCATGGGCCCACAGAATTCCTTATCCACCATCATGGTATTCCACACAGCATTGACTCTGAC
>NW_022915341.1:0-414 GCF_012274545.1 Fukomys damarensis
TCTCTTAGTCTCCATTGCATTGATTTCTGCTCTGATCTTTATAATTTCCTCCCTTGTATGAGCATTAGATTTGTCTTGCTCTTCTTTTTCTAGGAGCTTCAGATTTACTACTAGATTTTTTATTTGAATTCGCTCTGTTTCCTTAGTATGGGCATTCATTGCTGTGAATTTCCCTACTAGAACTGATTTCACTGTATCCCATAAATTCCTGTATGTTGCAGTGGCATTCTCACTTAATTGTAGAAATTAATTTCTTCTTTAATTTCTGCTGTGACCCATTAGGTTGTTCATAAGAGTGTTGTGTAATTTCCATATGTTTGAGAATTTCTTGTGGTTACTTATGCTATTGATCTCCATTGTAATTGTGCTGTGGTCTGATAATATATGTGGAATAACTTCAATTCCTTTGCATTT
>NW_022915342.1:0-4267 GCF_012274545.1 Fukomys damarensis
AAAAAAAAAAAAAGTGGGCAAATAAGCTGAACCACATGAAGAAAAATGAAAGGCAAATAATCACATGAAAAGATGTTCAACAGCTCATGTCCTTTACAGTCTTCTAATTGAAGTAACAAAATACCATTACACACGTGTAAAATGGCTCACACCCTGAAAACTGACAAGACCATAGGCTAGCAAGGGTACAGAGCAATAGGAGCTTGCATTCCTCGCTGGTGGGAATACAAAACGGTCCGCCCATGTTGAAAGACAGCTGGCAGTGTCTTATACAGCTGAACTCTGTCTCACCAAGAGGCCCGGTAATCATTCCAGTTCACCCAAGTGGTTTCAAAGTTACACCTATGTGAGTACCTCCACGACAATATTCATGGCACTTTTATTCATACTCCCAAAGCTTGGGAAGTGACCAGAATGTCCCTCCATGCCTGGGTGAAGAGACCTGTGGCACATCGAAGGGATAGAACAATCAGCAATAAACAGAAATGAGCTGCCAGGCCACCAAAGGACATGGAGGAGTGTGACATGCGTACTGTTCAGTGGAAGAAGCCAACGGGAAGTGATTGGAGCTTTATGATATTCTAGAAAAGCTACAATCAGAGAGAAAAAAGAGTAAGAATCAGGCATGCTCCTGCATGGCTACAAGGCCAGTGCTCTCGCATTGCATTTTTCTACCCAGTCTGGACCATGTGGCAACACAGCAAGACCCTTTCTCAAAATAAAAGAAAGATTTAAAGGTGTTGCTGATGAAGTTCAGTGAGAAGACCCTAGGTTCCATCTCTACTACCACAAAAAATCCATCAGTGGATCAATCAATCAAACAGCCAATCAGCGTTTGAGGAGAGACTGGTGGGGAGGAAATGTGAATCAGTGGAGCACCATGGGTTTTTAGAGCAGTGAAATGATGCTGCGTGATCCTGGAATGGTGGACACATGATATTTTATGTTTCACAAAATCCATAGAAAGCACAACACAAAGGGTGAACCAGACTTTAGTTGACGGTCATATGCAATTATAACAAGCGTGCCACACCGAGGCACAATGTTCCTCTTAGGGGAAGCTGTGGGGTAAAGTGAGTGAGCAAAGAAGAGGAGTATATGAGAATTCTGTATTTTCTGCTCCACTTATCAGTAAATCTAAAATGTCTATGAAACGTAAACCCTACTGGCTTGGGCATGTGGCTTGTCTGCCAAGCCCAAAGCCCTGAGTGGGAGCCCCAGCTCCACGAAGATAAAGAAGAAAGCCCATTCATTTCTAAATTTTATTCTATTTTCTTAGTCCACGATTGCAGTACATGCATTTTACAGTCATCTTGGGGAGCTGATACATGTACACAATATAGCTCTTTCCTCTGTTTAGTCCCCACTCTGCCCTTCCTTCCCTCTCCTTTAGCTCCCCTTTCCCCCTTTTCATTCTTGTTGATATTATTAATCTCAGTTCATGCTGATGGCATATAATACCCATGTTCACCGAGAGCGTTAGGACCTTTTACGTGCCATATCTTCCCCCTACCTATTTCCCCATCCCTGCCCCTCACCCCTACCCTTGTTCCCCTGGACCTCTTCCCATCAGCAAGAGATCTATGCCCCTGTCTCATTCTAGCCTTCCGTTATTTTTCTCTTAGTTTCTACTTTGCCTTACTCAGATGATAGGTTCCATGTGGTTTTCAAGACAAGATCGAAGGAGAAACACGGGTAGCTTCTCTGCTCATTGCCTTTCGCGTTTTCCCCTATTCTTGCTTTGGGCTTATTAGTGTGGTTTTTCCAATAATAGCTCAAGAATCGCTTCACGCGACATACAGTTAAGTTTTGCAAAACTCTGTTTAGAGGAAATCCTGTCGCTTCATTTTTAAAGCTGCAGATAAAGGGTGGGGTGGGGAGAGAAAGGAGGAGTGGAAAAAAGCAGCCACCTGAGAGAATCAAATGCCACAGTTCCGTGCTTAAACTTTTTCCCTTAAAGAAAAGGCAAATGCATAACACACTTAAAAATCAGACCAGCACAACAAAAGTTTTGGACTCTACGTGCTGCAAGGAAGGGATGTCAGTAAATTGGAGTCTGAAGCAATTTAGGAGCAGAGGGCTGCGTCTCACTTAGCTGCGTATCCAAACCTCTTTCCTTTTCCTGGCTTTTCCCTCATAGATCCGAACCGGGAGTTGCACATATGTATTGGGAATCAGTGAGACAAGAATCGGCTGAGTTTTGACTATGGGCTGTGGGCCTGGTTTCAGAGCTGCCTCCTTCCAGGCTCCCTCTGCGATCACCCTGCTCTCCTAGGAGTGAGTCGGGCAGCAGAGCACTCAAACTGTCCATCTGTGCCATGCAGTGGGCACTGCTTCACTTGAACTTTCTGCTACCTTACATGTGTGACACGATCCTTAAGTCCAATAATCCCAGGACTCATCGTGTCCTGCTGTCTCCTCCTGTGCTTCGTCGGGTCATCAGATCATCTCCACACATGCCTGACACATTTTCACCCACTGACACACGCAGGGTCTCCCAATGTGATCACATGAGAAAGTTATCCAATTTGCAGGGTGAACTTCGGTCTGACCCAAAAGTTGGAAAACGTTTCCATGTGTCCAGGGCCCTCATGTCATCCAGTGTGTTCCTACGGAAGTGGCCCCGGCTCCTTATGACAGAAGACATCCTAGGAAGCTGGGAACTACAGGGACTGACAACGCCAGCACCCCTTGCAAGATGTCAGAATGGGTTCTCAGGGCTGAAGAGCCCCGTGCTCCCCCCACTCCCCTCAATCTCCGGGCAACTGCTGATCACAAGTCTGTATTGTTGAAGAAGTATTCTGGAGCAACATTGCTTTTTAAAGTACGCAGTGCGGGTTTTGAGGGTGTAGATGCTTTCAAGAGATACTAACGGTTAACAACATTTAGCTGGCAAGGGTTGTGGCTCTAATCTAAAACACCTTGACTTCAAAAGGGCACCGACGGTGAAAGAATCTCCTTGGTCCCCACTCCTTCAGCCCCATTTCCTGGGTGTCAGCCAGGCACCTTCCCAGGCAACTGCACAGCCTGCTGCTGCAGAGAGGGGTCAGGATCTGAGGCTGACTGCCAGCACAGCACATAGCACAGAAATGACTTCACCCCTACGCAGGATGGATCTGTCACGTGCGGATGAGTCTCTGTCTGCTCTGGGCTGGGCTCCCGTAGGACCCAAGCTCTGCAAGCCTGGCTCCACTTGCACTGCACCTGCCTGTGATTCCTGGCTTCCCCTTACTTCCAGTTCAAGAAATGCACGGGGCTCGCAGGAAACAGACCGAGAAGAGCATCATGCCAACCAGAGGTGCAGGGCTGGAGGTTTTCTCCTTAGAACTAAAGCAAGGGACCAGCAGCCATGGGGAAGGTAGAGCAATCACTGCTGCAAAGTCAGTGTTTGAATGAAGCTAATGCAAATGCGTACAGCTTGGCATCACAACAGATGGGCAGTAGGTTCCTCTTCATTCCTTCCCTTCTGTATCCCTCCCTCCCTTCTTTCCTTCCCTCTCTCTCCCTCTGCGTGCGGGTCTCTCCTCCTCCCTCTCTCAGTGACACAGGGTCTCCCAGTATTGCCCAGGCTGGCCGTGAACACAGAGGCTCAAGTTAATTTCCTGGCTCTTTCTCATGAGTAGCTGAGATTGCAGACACATCTCACTGTGCCTGGCTAGGCAGCAGGTGGTTTTCCCCTGAAAACCTTACGATTAGAAAGATTCCCACGTTCTCATCCCAAAGCACATAATTTCTCTGACTCAGTTCACTTCCTTGATTTTGCCCAATGACTTATTAGGTTTACATAAAATGTATTCAACACTGTGTTCCATTTTTTCCCATTAAAGTCATTTCACGCTGACAGGTCTGGCCGCCTGCTAGCTCACCCCACCTCCCAGCTGCCTGGGTTCCCGGAGTGATTGATTCCAAGGTTCCTGAGCCCAAGAAACAATGGCTGTTCAGATAGGACAGGGCCAGAACACCTGCCACGGCTGCTAGGCCGCAGCACAACAACAGCAAAATATTCACTGTGGTTATGGGCATCTGTGCAGCTATTCTTGCTCCCCTAATCACGACCTCTCTTCACCTTAGCCCACCTAATACCATTCCACTAACTCCCCTAACCGTATCCATGAGAGACCCAGCTTAATATCCAGGACTCACACTCCCCTTTGTAGTTATTCCCGGAGGTCCCGCCTGAACACAACATTTGGCTGGTGCTGTGTTCTTTTATGGGGCCTCACTATTTAGCTAACACAGACGCCTTCCCTTTAAATTAAAAAAAAAA
>NW_022915343.1:0-266 GCF_012274545.1 Fukomys damarensis
TATCTAAGGCGGGGGGTTTAGCTAAGCAGCGCCATACCTGCCTGGCAAGCACAAGATCGTACGCTCAATTTTCAGTACCAAATTAATAAAATAATAAAAGTAATAATAAAATAATAGTAATAATAATAATATCTGTGGGAAAAAAGGCAGGTAGATGTGATAGAGAAAACAGGATATTTACCTTGGTTGGCTTGGGCAGATGAAATGGCCTCTCTAAGAGGTAACATGGAAGTGCAGAGCTAAAAGATGAGAAGGAGCAGCTGTGA
>NW_022915344.1:0-212 GCF_012274545.1 Fukomys damarensis
AAGAAAAAAAAATTGGAACAGCTGACCAAATCAGTTTAGAACATTGAAGATAACTTCACCAAAAATATAAAATCATTAAGCTTATAGCAGACAGAAATACTTGACATAAATATCTATAGAACTCATAAATTGTAGGAAAAAACAGTGCACAGACAGTGTGTCTGGAATTGAAGACAAAATGGTGAATTATGAGGTACTCAGAGAAGCCATAA
>NW_022915345.1:0-206 GCF_012274545.1 Fukomys damarensis
AAGGACCTGCTGAACCCAATCAGGTGGAAAGCCGGGACCTGCCGCCCTGGCACCACCATACCCACCTCGAGCTCAGCGACCCACGACGCCGGGCTTGCACCTGAGCACTGCCAACTTTTGACCTTGACAAGCACCTTTCTGTTGTGAAAACAACAAGCCAGGTGTGGCAATGGAGGACTGTAATCTCAGCACTCTGGGAGGCTGAG
>NW_022915346.1:0-233 GCF_012274545.1 Fukomys damarensis
CCACCATTCATGTGCTCCAAGGGTCTCTACTCTCTGAACTCTCAACTTTTTTTATCTCTTACAATAAAAAGCAGAACATTGGTTCACAACCATGATAAGGAAAGACAGTTAGTGGGTTAATTAACCAGTACTTTGTTTCCTCTTCTGCTGTGAAATTTTCTACCTGAAATTTTTCTACCTCTTAAACATTTCTGACATCACTACGGATGTGTATGTGTGTGCATTTGTGTACA
>NW_022915347.1:0-696 GCF_012274545.1 Fukomys damarensis
GGTTAGCTCCATTTCCCTTGATGAAATATTGTATATCATTCTATAATTACCTTTTAAGATGCAAGAGGAAGCTAATGATTTCAACCATCTCTGTAATTTTCACACTACATCAAAATCAACTTACAAAGTAAGATTCTTAAAAGTGAGCAAATGAGAGAGTAACTGGGATTTACAGTCCCAAACCTATGCTTTTGAGGACTTGCTGAAGGACCATTGAGGAATGTACTTGGAAAAGAAATGACTCAGGGCCATGAATTTAGCTCAGTGGCACTGGCCACCCTTGCAAGTCCAAGGTCTTGAGTTTGATCCTCAGTTTCAGAAGGAAAGGAAGAAAGAAAGAAAGAAAGAAAGAAAGAAAGAAAGAAAGAAAGAAAGAAAGAAAGAAAGAAAGAAAAAGAAAGAAAGAAAAAGAAAGAAATAAGGAAAGAAATGACTCACCTGGCCAGGAAGGCATTCTCCAACTATGAAGGATACCACAGGGAAATATGATAACGACCCTAGATTTACTAATAAGGCACCTGAGGCACACATAGCTTAGGGATTTAGATGTGAAGCTACTGATACCCAGGTAGTCTGGCTGCAAAACTCATCCTTAAACACTGATGTGCTATGTGGCCTCAGGTTGATGGATCACCCAAATGTGGCCTTGGTTAATTCAAAGCAGGGTAGGTTGCAATAAAATTCCACTGTCATAAA
>NW_022915348.1:0-570 GCF_012274545.1 Fukomys damarensis
AAATTGGAATAGATGGTCTATACCTCAATTTAATAAAGGCTATATATGAAAAACCATCAGCCACCTCATATTGAATGGCCAAAAACTGAAAACCTTCATGTTAAAATCAGGAAAAAGACAAGGATGCCCACTATCACCACTTCTCTTCAATATAGTTCTGGAAACATTAGCCACAGCAGTTAGACAAGAGAAAGAAATTAAAGCAATAAAGATAGGAAAGGAAGAAGTTAAACTATCATTTGCTGATGATATGATACTCTACATTGAAGATCCAAAAAACTTCTAGACTTAATTGACAGATTCAGTAGAGTATCTGTATACAAGGTGAACACCCAAAAATCAATAGCCTTCTTATGCACAAATAACAGACACACGGAAAGAGAAATAAGGGAAAAAATTCCTTTTGCAATAGCATCCAAAAAAATGAAGTATCTAGGAATCAGTCTAACAAAAGAAATAAAAGATCTCTACACTGAAAACTACAGCACTCTGAAAAAAGAAATTGAGGAGGATATAAAATAATGGAAAGATATCCCCTGCTCCTGGGTAGGAAGAATCAACATAGTGAAA
>NW_022915349.1:0-565 GCF_012274545.1 Fukomys damarensis
AGGAATGGTGCTGTAACTAGTTCTTTGCACTTATATGCTAATTCTCTTCAAGCCAGAAAGTTGTTAACTATGTAAAGCATGTATCTCTTGTTTGGTTTTTGTTTTGCACAATTTTTCTAATAATGATCCAAGTGAATCTCAGATGGCCTTACATATCTCTTTGGAATAGTCACCACAACTTTTTCATTGTAAATGTTCCTTTTCATCTGTATGAGAAGCCAAAAACAATTAATATTCTAGTTGAGTTCACATTATAGCAAATGATATAAGCATATGGCTGAATATTCATTTTATGCCAGATTCTTCATACTAGTTTTCACTTCCAGAGTCAATAAAGAAATCAATTACATTGAAAAGGAAAATTTAATAAGAAAATCTTTTATTATATAACTGTAACTATAGATGAGTGAATTCTTTTGTGAAAGAAAAAAGAACAACTGTAAATAGAAACTCCCTTATAGATCATTCAAGAACATGAAATAGCCATGCAAACAAAAATGACTATATTTCCATTATTTCTTACATAGATATGAACATCCCTTTTTCCTGACTAAATCATTGTGAT
>NW_022915350.1:0-377 GCF_012274545.1 Fukomys damarensis
ATGTCATAAGTGGCTCTTCAGAGCTTCCCTGTCAAACACTTCTAATGCCAAGTGACACCTAAAGGTACCAGGAACCTTGGGCTGTGAAAGAATGTTCTACAGCAGTGAGGTATATAGGCCTAATTCACTAATTCATTGCTTCTTACTGACCCTATTCAGGTACACGTTTGAGTAAAGTCGCAGTTTTAAACAACAGTAATTAAAAACAGTTAATCATCCCTTTCGACCCAGCGAGCTAGAGAAGACTGGCAGCAAATCAAGAGCCTCTGGTAGGCCCACTCCGAGCCCAGTGGCCAGAGGAGCCCAGCCATTCAGGTGCCAACACAGTGGTGTTCTTCCCACCCACCCCACCTGTGAACAAAGAGGGCCTCTCTGAG
>NW_022915351.1:0-229 GCF_012274545.1 Fukomys damarensis
CTGTAGATGAAGTATTCTGTATTCTAAAATAAAACATACTATATCACACAATATATCATAGGGCAAACCCTGTATTATATACACTGTACAAATATGCTATGGAGTAAATTCTTAATATGTAAACTTAAACTATGTTTAAAACTCATTTCAATTTCTAGCATCTGTGTGAGTTAGAGAAACTCAATTTCTCTGTAGCTTAGTTACTATTGTCTTATTCCATTTAAAAAGT
>NW_022915352.1:0-735 GCF_012274545.1 Fukomys damarensis
AGAATGGCTGCTATCAAGAAATCAACCAATAACAAATGTTGGTGGGGTTGTGGGGAGAAAGAATCCTTCTCCGTTGTGGTTGGAGTGCAGACTGGTGTAACCACAGTGGAAATCAATATGGAGATACCTTTAAAAAGTAGGATTAGAAGTCACATTTGACAGAGCTATTCCGGTGCTGGGTATCTTTCCAAAAGAATTAAAGAATCATACCACAGCAATATATGCACACCCAAGTTTATAGTGGCACAGTTTGTAACAGCTAAAACTTGGAAACAGCCAAAGTGCCCATGAACTGGAGATTGGATAAAGATAATGTGGCTTTTCTATAAAATGGAGTGCTACTCCACCATAAAGAATGAGAAACTAGAGCCATTTATAGCTAAGCGGATGAATATGAAGGCCACACTCTTAAATGAAATAGATAGGACACATGTGTAAATATGAAATAGTTTCTCTGGTGTGAAAAACTAAAAATTTAAATAAGGTTCAAACTATATTTGATGATGTGAAATAGCAAGAAAAGGGCTAAAGGAGTAAGAGAAGGGGAAGGGTAGAGGAAAGAAAAAAATAAAAAGGAAAAAATATGAGAAAAGGAAAAAATGGAAACAAAGTCTTTGTAAATAGGGAAGAGTAGAAGGGGTGAAAGGAGGGCAGGGGTATGGAGAAAAATAAGAACCAAGATAAATCATGTAAAAGTACAAGATCCCAATGATGAATGTAACTGTACTGTATACC
>NW_022915353.1:0-219 GCF_012274545.1 Fukomys damarensis
TCCCAATTCTTATATTTGCCAAGTGGCTCTGAATTTTGACTTGAAGGACTTTTAAAACATCCATTCGGATCATATTGCTTTCACCTCCTGACAGTTCTCTTTCTCTCATACAGACATATATGCATATGCTCTCTCCTTTTAATGGATCAAATTCTATCTTTTATCAAAAGATGTAATATTAAAGTTAACTTTGAAGCCTAAACATGAGTAAACCTCCTA
>NW_022915354.1:0-256 GCF_012274545.1 Fukomys damarensis
GATAAAGCTTGAGCAAGTGATTAACCTGAGCATAGGTAGTCTTAGGCAGGCAGAAAATGTTTCTTCATTTAGTCTAGTAAATGTAATCATACCTGCACAAATTTTGAAAGTTCCAACTTCCGAAGCCTCATCCAGAAATTTATAAAGTAGAATTAGCTGTTAAGCTTTCAGAGGCATGTAATTTATGGTTCAAAATAATTTATATAAAGAATGAGTATCATCTTCTTTTCAAAATGGGTATCATATTCTTTTTTTT
>NW_022915355.1:0-297 GCF_012274545.1 Fukomys damarensis
CGGGTGGTAGAGTGAGCAGCAGAGTCATTTCCAGGATGTGGAATATGCTGGCTCCGGAACCTCAGGGGCTTGCTATATGTGCATTCCTCTCTGTAGCTTGAGATGGGAGGCGCCTTAATTTCTCCTTTTTTGAAAGACTGGCTCAGCATTTCTCAGAACACAGGACCTTCCAAAGTGTTAGGAAAGGCCCTGAAGGTTTTGCTGGGTTTATCTCCTACATGTTAGAGCACATCGGTCTCACCCATGTGTATCCGTTAGCATGGTGTCTGCAATCTAGAGGCCCAGCAGGAGGTACAG
>NW_022915356.1:0-832 GCF_012274545.1 Fukomys damarensis
TTAAATTAAAAAAAATACAGCCAAATCTTGACATAATGCTTGTAGTTATCATTCAGTCATTGACTTTTATGATTTTGGGTTTTTTCTGTTAATAACATAGCACTGAGGATTCTGCCAAATAAGGAGTATTTTGGTCCCAGGATCAGCTCAGGAATAGTCATTTTTAATGGAAGCTGCATTATCTAGGACAGTGCTGACATCCTATATAATTCCTTAGTTTAATTTGGAATAGACGAAACACTGACATCAACCTTGGACCAGTACCCAAAATGAAGCATGCACAAACTGTTAAAGAGGTTCCATCCTTTTCTCATCCCCAACACAGCTGAGCTCTATTACACCGAAACCAGAGCAGCATGGGTGGAAATCAGGTTCCAACATGCATTCCAAATCCAGTGGTGCAGTGGCTGACTGGAGGGTCACACGTGGGATTCTGAGCTTCGGGCACTGGACACGAGGACAGGGAATGACAATGTCTGTCGTGAAGAGGTAGTAGTAGGAATTAGAGGACAGAGTTGGGGAATCCAAGGGTGTTTACCACAGAGAGAAGAAATCTCAGATCTCTCTTCCAAATACTTGAAAAACAGTCCTACCACAAGGGGAATCAGCTTTTTCTAAAGCACAAAATTAGTAGCAGTAAGTGAAACCCACACTCCATGTAACAAAGAACTTTTAAATAATTAGAAAAAGTCCAAGAGTGCTTCCCAAGACTTAGAAGGGCCAAGCAGGGGCACTGGATATGGTCGAAAGGGTTCTAGCAGGTGAGGAGGATTGGGATAACAATTTCTTTTTCTTTTTCTTTTTCTTTCTTTTTTTTTTTTTTTTTTTTTTT
>NW_022915357.1:0-1070 GCF_012274545.1 Fukomys damarensis
TTGGTATTGATAATGAGGAACATCCCCTTCGTGCACAAGGAATAATAAATGTTGGAGATCAGTTTACCCAGGGATAGAGTTGCCAAATCATAGAAGAGGATCTTAGAATCATAAAATCATAAGGTGCAACCTTGAGGAAACCCAACATACAGGAAAGTGTTGAAAAAACAAAGATGTGGATATAAAAGTAAAGACTGTTTAGTCAGGAAAGCCAAAACAAAGGAGACATTCCAGAAGATCAGGCTAGTCAACAAGTAAGGCAACAGGTTTTTTAAAGGCATCCAGGAGCAGATTGCTGGTCAATAAGCTAGAAATTACCAAGGAATAATTTGAATTCAAAGATTCAAAACTCTTCTTATCACAGATGCAGACAAGAACACCACGAGCCAGCTTATTATACTAGATAAGCATTGACTAACACATTTTGCATAGGGGAAAATGCACTTAGTCAAACAAACAAACAAAAAAAAACCCTCTGTTTAGCCATCCATTTCAAATTTTTATAGAAAATTGTGTAGGCAGCTTCAATTATGCTTGGGCAAATTTAGACTAATTAATG
The DNA here is from genome assembly GCF_012274545.1 of Fukomys damarensis. Taxonomy (NCBI): domain Eukaryota; kingdom Metazoa; phylum Chordata; class Mammalia; order Rodentia; family Bathyergidae; genus Fukomys; species Fukomys damarensis. The sequence continues at coordinate 560 of NW_022915357.1, forward strand.
GGTTGACTAAGATAATTATTGAAATTTGCCTATGGATGAAAAGAGGAAAGATGAACCATTTAAATTGCTTTTTGTGTGTGCCTGATGACTATTTCTAAAAGAATGGGCCCACTGGGAAGTGTATGAAATGGGAGTGGCCCGTTCTTTGCAGGGTATGATGATAGAGTAACAAGGCAGATGTTTTAATCAACACACCAGGACCAGTGCCTTAAAAAGTCTAATATACATAAATGCATGTAACACATACCTTATAAAGAGAGATATAATTTATGGAGGGTCAACCGTGTACAAGGATTCTTTCAGATATTTTGTGTGTGTGATTACTTTTCATCTATTAAAAACAACCCCATGAAGAAGGCATTATCATCCCTAATTTACCAACAAGGCCCCTGAAGCATAGAGAGGTTACATTAATTACCATTCTATGTAGTCGGTGTGAGAAGAACTGTACCCAAACCCATGCTCACATTTGGTGCCCTCTCTTCAAAGAGGGCTCTTTGGGTGGTAACTT
>NW_022915358.1:0-203 GCF_012274545.1 Fukomys damarensis
AAAGCTATATCCAAGGCATAAAGAAAAATATTTTCTCTTTACAAAGTTATGTATAAGCCATAAGGATCACCAGATACTGAAACATGAAGGCTTTATAACCAAAATTCACAACTGATTTAGAGTATCGTGTGAGGCCAGACAAGAAAATTTGTATTTATCACTCTATAGAACTTCACAGTAAAGTTGGAATTTATAGACTAATA
>NW_022915359.1:0-249 GCF_012274545.1 Fukomys damarensis
TTGTTAGTGAGAATGTAATGGACTTTGAACTTGTGGTCCTTCTGCCTGAACCTCACAGAGTGCTGGGGCCACAGCTGTGTGCCACCATACCACCAGGCACTTGATTTGTTTTTAATGGCACTAATCTCCTCAGCAACCACATTTCCTTTGGCTTTCAACTTTACATATGATCCCTCTGGGCCAAAAGTTATTTCTGCTCTGATGTTTTTGCGACCAGTTCTCACTGTAAATCTGATTGAAAGCAGTGAG
>NW_022915360.1:0-236 GCF_012274545.1 Fukomys damarensis
CCCTGAAGTGTAGACGACGCGACACGGTGAGTGGAATGGAGAGCCTGTCCCATACCCATCATCAGGTCTCACCCAACGCGCTGGCCCGGCACTGCCCACTGGCACCGCGGTGCAACGCGCGAGTCCTTGGAAATCCCCAGTGCATCCCACCTTCCGAAAGGCGCTGCCCTCACCTTACATCGCACAGGGAAACTACCAGGTAGGCGACTTCCTTCCGGATCACGCTCACCAACCCT
>NW_022915361.1:0-336 GCF_012274545.1 Fukomys damarensis
GAGAAACAATATATGGGACATAACAGACAGACAGGATGAAGGACAGATTTACAGATCATCTCAATAGATGCAGAAAATCATTTGACCAAATTCATAAATCTTTCTTGACCAAACCTCTACACAAACAGCAGTCTAGTTATCACACACCTATAACCCATAATCACACACCCTAGTTCCAAGCATTTCAAAAGCCCCATCTATGAGGCATGAGTCTCTGTGGGGACATCTGGGTACAGGCCAGAGCACATATGATGGAGCAGTGCCATCCCTGTGTGTATGCAAATAATGATATCATTCAGCTGGAGAAAGAGTCTCACCTCTTATTCGCTGAAGCTC
>NW_022915362.1:0-219 GCF_012274545.1 Fukomys damarensis
TGACGTAGGAAGGTAAGTCCCTCTCCCCAGGGTCAGGCTGAGGGTGAGGGTTAGGATGAGGACGCCGGTGAGTGACCGCCTCGCGGTTTCTGCACCTGGGCATCGGTGTGCCGCTTTCCTAGTGAGTACCAGCATGAGATTTCGCCTTAGGCTCAGCACAGCGGAGGAGGTCGAGGACCGCCCTCGGGGAAGGTAGGAATCAGGTGGTGGGTTAGGGTT
>NW_022915363.1:0-538 GCF_012274545.1 Fukomys damarensis
CTAGCTTCCAAGAATGAAATGGGGAGTATACCTTCTCTTTTAATTTCATTAAACAATTTGAGGAATATTGATGTTAGTTCTTCCCTGAAGTTCTTGTAGAATTAAGTGGTAAATCCATGGGGTCCTGTGATTTTCTTGATAGGTTTTTAATTATTGCTTCAATTTCATTTTCTGTTAGTTGATTATTCAGGATTCAGTTTTAGTGATTCATATTTATCTAGGAATCTATCCACTTCTGGATTCTACAATTTATTGGAATACAGGTTTACAACGTATTTACTAATAATTTAATGGATTTCAGTGGTTCTTGTGATTTCACCTTTTTCATTCCTAATTGAATTGATTTGAGTCTTTCCTTTTATTAGTAAGAGTGTCTAAAGGTTTGTCAATTTTGTTTATTCTTTTGAACTAGCTCTTCAATTCGTTGATTCTTTGTATTGTTTCTGTAGTCTCAATTTTATTAATTTCAACTGTGGTATTTATAATTTCCTTCTTTGTACTAGCTTTAGATTTGAACTGTTCTTATAGGATCTTGAGA
>NW_022915364.1:0-239 GCF_012274545.1 Fukomys damarensis
TCGACTGAGTTAGCACAGATCCTAGCTGACACCTGCCTGCCCTGTCTGCTGTGCTCTGATCCCGTCTCCCTCTTTCTGCCCCAGCACTTGTCACTTCAATTCCGCACACAGCAGCCAGGCAGACGTGTTAGAAACACAGCAGCGCATGTCAGAGTCTGCTCAGAACCATCGAGCGATCTCGGATCACCCTCAGAATGCCCTCCTTGCTGTGAGGGCACAGACTCTCCCTTCCCAGACGT
>NW_022915365.1:0-312 GCF_012274545.1 Fukomys damarensis
AGGCTGGTCTCGAACTCACAGTGATCCTCCTGCCTCAGCCTCCCAAAAGCTGGGATTACAGGCGTGCGCCACCACGCCTGGCTACCTTTTTAATAGTATGAAACCAATATACAAATGTTCTGTTGAAGAGAGGAGAAATAGAGTTCTCAAATTTTAATATTCAGTCTCCTTTCTGCAGAAATAACCCTGCTATAGATGTAGGGTCCATTCTTTTATTTCCCCACATATTTAGTATTATTGCTACAGAGTTCTTGCACTGTCAAACTATGCCTGAGAGTCCAAAGAAAGTAGTCATACAGTGGAGTGCCTCAT
>NW_022915366.1:0-285 GCF_012274545.1 Fukomys damarensis
ATTTATCATATGCAGCTCCTCAGATAAAATGCTTAACCAATGCTATCTTGCATCTACATTAGTATATAAATTTTTTAACCCAGAATGAGACTCACCTAAAGAAAACAAACCAATGAGATACATGTCAAATTGTATTGTGCCTAAATAGATGTTCATTATAGTAGTAAGACAGAAGTAAAAGTTGTAGGGCTTCTGAAGCATTATATTTCTTTACCTTCTAGGGTTAAATAATATTCTTAGTTGGATTATAAAACTACAAAACAGCAAGTGCTTTACATGCAGCAT
>NW_022915367.1:0-216 GCF_012274545.1 Fukomys damarensis
GTATTTATCATTTTACATAAGTGCCAAAGTTCTAAGTTTCAGCCTTGCTGAAAAGGCCAAGTCCAAATTCTCTGAGATTTAAGGCAGACTCAGTTGTGTAGTGCTTGTAAAAATGAAAAGAAAGTCAAACATTTCCAACATACAATGACACAAGATAAGCATTTATATTCTAAAAGGTACAAATAGGGGCACAGAAAGGAATGGTACCAAAGCAAG
>NW_022915368.1:0-296 GCF_012274545.1 Fukomys damarensis
CCTGGCTGATGTCCCCGTTTTAAGGCCAACTGTGTCATGTAACAAGTCACACAAGGGTATTCAACTCAGTGGTGCCAGCACGTACCTGGCAACCGCAAGGCCCCTAGTCCAATTCCCGGTACTGGAAAAAAAAAAAGTCACATGATTAACATCTCTTCATATCTACAGCTTGGGTGATAGTTATAGCAAAACATTTTTTGAAGCTGTCTTTGTTTTTTTTGTGTGTGTGGGGCGGTTGATACAGGGTCTCACTATGTAGTTGAGACTGACCTGGAACTCACCATGTAGCCCAGGCT
>NW_022915369.1:0-240 GCF_012274545.1 Fukomys damarensis
GTCCTGTTCACTTCACTTAAAAGTATGGCTTCAATGTACATCCACTTGGCTATAACTTTCTCTGCTTTCTCATTCTTTATGGGTGAGCAGTACGCCACTTTATAAAAAAAAAATCATCTTTATCCAGTCTTCACTTGATGGGCATTTTGGAAGTTTTCAAGTTTTAGCTATTGCAAGCTATGCCACTATAAACATGGGTGCACATATATCACTGTGGTATGATTTTTAAAAAATTCTTTT
>NW_022915370.1:0-203 GCF_012274545.1 Fukomys damarensis
TCTCCAAATATACAGAGTTGTAGAGGAATGTGTGCACTCAGAGCTGCTAGGCACTCTGCAAAGCTTAAGGGCTTTTCTGGTACAACAGCCTGACAACAGTGTTTCAAGCTCTGCCACGCAGAGACCTACAAACAAAGAGAAATACAGTTGCACTCCATTTAAGATGTGGATTTCACTGGAAACCTCACAGAGTTGTACCAACT
>NW_022915371.1:0-4695 GCF_012274545.1 Fukomys damarensis
ACAAACACTTATTTATTCCAGGAAATGAAGATGTAATATCTTTGGATGTAAAGGGTAGAGAAATAATTTACTTGAGGAATATGGGAAAACTCAAGAGTTAAATGAATTGCCTGACCCATGACCATGGCCCAGAACATGTAAAAGTTTCAGAAAAGACTCCAATAAGGAAATAATGGTGCTGAAAAAGAAAGAAATGGAAATAAATTCTTTATAGATAGGGAGGGGTGGAGGGGTTGAAGGGAGTGCAGGCGAATGGGGAAATATAAGAACCAAGATAGATTATGTAAAGGTGCAGATTTCCAAAGATGAAAATCATTATATTTTATACCTTAAATGTACCAATAACATTATTTTAAAAAAAGAAATAATGGGGCTAAAATTTGATTTGGTGTATGGATGTCTACATAAGACAAGATTATCATGAAATAGGAGCAAACAATTAAAAAACAATTTTAGAAAATAAAATTCATCCTAGCAGGGAGGCATGTGGCCCCAACAATTATTTGTGATGGGCATGGTGGCACATGCCTATAATCCCAGCACTCGGGAGGCTGAAACAGGAGGATCATTGTGAGTTCAAGAAGAGCCTAGGCTACATAGTGAGTTCAAGGTCAGTCTCAACTACATAGTGAAACCATGTCTCAAAAAACCAAAAAAAATTATTTGTGAGACTGAGCCAATCATGGAGGACAGCCTAGGAAACTTAGTAAAACCTTGCCTCAAAAAAAAAAAAAGTAAGAAAGAAAAAAACAGTTATAACACACCAAGGAATATAGTACAAAGGGATACTACAAATTTGGCTTTTCACATTTTTTATTAGTTGGTTTGTCAATTCTCTTTTTTTGTTGTTGTTTTTAAATGGATACAATTTTTATGAGTGATAGTAGCAATACAGAATATTGATATTTGATTTGGGGAATTGGTACATGAATAAAACATATGTTGATTATTTTCAATTCCTTTTTCCTTTTCTCCTTTAATTCACCACTTGGCTGATATCCTTCACCATTTTTTTTTTGGTACAGGCTATCGAACTCAGGTCCTCACGCTTGGGTAGCAGGCAGCAGAAACACTGAGCTTAATCCCTTGCTTTCCCTTCACCATATCTAAGTGTGAACTTTTGTATAATCTTGACTTTGTTTTCCTCATTTATGAATTCAGGTTTTAATTTTCTGAAATAAGAGAACAATGATTAACTTTCTGAGTCTGCCTTACTTTGCTTACCATTATGATTTACTCCCACTCATTTTTCTTGTAAATAATGTTAATCCATTCTTCTTTATGGCAGAGTAGTACTCATATACATTACATTTTCTTTATTCATCTGTTGATGGGTATAATGGGCATTGAGGCTGCTTCTACTCTCAGCTATTGTGAATTGTGTTGCTATAAAATGATGATGCAAGTACCACTGTAATAGGTAGACTTTAATGCTTCTGTAGATGGACCCAGGAGTAGTACAGATACATCAAATTATATTTCTATTACATCCCACAAACAATGTATGAGGGTTCCTTATTTTCCCCACATTCTGAACAGCATTAGTTGTTTTCTTGACGATATACATTCTGGATGGTGTAAGATGGAATCTCAATGGAGTTTTGATTTTCCTTTTCCAAGTGACCAAAACCATTGAACACTTTTTCGCATACTTACTTGCTATTTGTAGTCATCTTTTTCAGAAATGTCTATTCAGCTCATTTAGCCAGTTTGGACTGAAGTATTTTTCTTTGTGGGGGGTTAAGTTTTTGAGATATTTATATAGTCTAGAGATTGGCTCTGCATCAGAACAGCAGGAAGCAAAGAGTTTTGTTTTTCTCTGGGTTGTCTTTCCACCCTATTAATTGTTCTGTTGCTAACAAGAAGCATTTTAACTTGGTGCAGTCCCACTCGTAGATTCTTGACATTATTTTCTGAGTCTTACTCAGGTAGTTTATGCATGTGGCTTCAAGTCTTTTCCCTGTTATCTTCCACCAGTTTCAAAGTTTCTGATCTTGTATCTGGATCTTTCATCCATTGTTAACTTGTTTTAGTACAGATGACATAGGAATCTAATTTCAATCTTTGACATGTGTCTATCCAATTTTCCCACCACCATTTGTTAAAGAGATCTTTTCCTTCAGCATGTGTTTTTGGTTCTTTGGACAAAAATCAGATATCTGGAGGTGCTTGAGTTTGTTTATATGTGGTCTGCTTCATTTCATTTATCAATATGTCATATGTTTCTGAGATATATCATGTTTTGTAACTATCATTTTGTGCTAGAATTTTAAATCTGGTACTGTGGAGTCACCAACATTGTTCTTTTTGGTATTCATTTTCCTTTTCCTGGATATTATTTAGAAGTGTTTGGAGTGTCTGTTTGTTGTTCATGAAATTTCTCAGTTGTTCTTTGTTGTGGAAGTATCTTATTTCCCCATCAATTTTGAAAGATAGTTTTGCAGGATATATCAGTCTATGTTGGATGTTGTTTTCTTGTAGGAATTGAAATACCTAACTCCAGGCTCTCCTTGACCTGAGGGTTTGTGTTGAAAAGTCTGTTGTGATTCTAATGGGCTTTCCTTTGCATGTGATTTGTTTCTTTTCTCTAACTGCTTGTAGTTTATTGTTCTTCTGTTGGATTTCTGGGATGGATCTTGATTATTATTTGCCTAGGTGTAGATTTTTTTTATCATGGCTAATTGGAGTCCTCTATGCCTCACTTATCTGTATGTCAAATTCTTCCCCTCTGTTTGGGAAGTTTTCTGTCATTAATTCTGTGAAAAGTTTTTACATCACTTGACCTTTTTTCTGCTACTTCATGGATTCCTATCAGTCTCTTACTACTTTGCGTCATCTAAGAGTGGTTGAATTGGTTTCTCATGGTCCCTTACTGTTTTTAAGAGACCTGTCCTTTCTTGGACACTGACCACAATCCTATCTTCTATATCTGAAATTCTATCTTCACATATGTTCATCCCATATTGAATGCTTTCTATAGAGTATTTAATCTCCTTGATATATGTTTGAGTCTGTTTTATGGATTCCATTTATTTCCTATGCTTGGCATTAAAGGTATCCACTTATTTCCTATGCTGGGCATTCATAGTTTCTATCACAGTCCTAAGCTCATCTTTTTTTTATATATTTATGTTCTAGAGTATCTAATCTTGTCTTTTATTCTTCTCACAATCTGTGTGGATATCTGGGAAATTATTTCTGTTTTGAATTTTTCTAGTGCCTCAGTTATCTGTTTTTTAATTTCCTGCACTATCTGCTCAGGGTGTTCAGATGGTTAACTGTCAGACTTTTCCACCTTATTTTGCCCAGAGTTTACCTTTGGTGTGGTGGAAGTCTGTGTATGTGTCTTGTTTAAATGCCTTCTCATTTCTATTTTTTATCATTGATACTGTCCTTGGTTTAATTCCTGGGTTAATACTTTAATCTTCCAGATATAGCTGGTATATAGGTTTTGAGTCTCTAATGTATCTGAGGCTATCTCATTTCCATTATACCAGGGAGGACAACTGATTAGATCAATCACAACACCTTAGCCCAAGTGATACACTCAGTAACACAATAGAATCAAGCACAGCTTATGAAATGATAGTTTTTGGTAGTTATTAATCTATCACCGGGAACTATGTGAATTAAATCAAAACCAAGGACCAGCCCCAAATATGTTTATAGTGAATAAACTCTTCAAAATAGCAACTTTATCCTTCAGGGTTGGGATTTAGGAGTTCGGGAGGGAGGGATAGATAGCATAAAGAAAGTTTAGAAGTGAGGTCATAGAACACAGGAAGAACACACAAACTCTAAAGAGCTGTTGAAGAGAAGAGGTCAAGACAAAACAAAATATACCCAAAACAGATCAAACTAAAAGCAATAGGCAGGCTAGAGACTTTAATCACTTTCTTTTAAAACTAATGGCAAATGAGAAAAATAAAGAGAGAAGAAAGGGAAAAGAATGAAAATAAATTCAAATTAGGATTGGAACAGGAACAAAAACGGAGAGTAATGGAGATCAAGGTGAGAGAGGGAGAGCGAGAGAGAGAAGACAAGAAAAAAGATTGAAAAAGGACAAAAAATTAAGAAAAGAAAAATAAAATTTTAAATGATTAAAGATCAAATATTCCTTTTAAAATAAAAAATACAAATATAAGTAGAGGGCCTCCTTCAAAGTATTCCTTTGTTGACACAATAGGCAGTGTGTGTAGGAGTGTGAAGTTCTCAGTTAATTGGTCTTAGCAAGGCAGCAGTTGTCCCCTGAGATTCAGGCTGATTTCTGGATGCAATGCCCAAGTTGAGTTCTCTGACCTACTGCTGGGTTGAACTCTGAAAGGTTCTACTGCAGGTTCCACCTGTCTTTCCCCTGAAAGACCAGATTCTGAAGTGAGATGCTGGTCCCACTGACTTAACAGCTGTGGCGGTGTGGTGTATCCTTATCACCTATTTTCTTCCCTTTTCCAGTGGGCTTCAATTTTCATCTAGGAGTCTCAGAGAGGCCGTCTTTCCCTTGTTCACTTGGAGTGGTGCATGAACAGCACTGTCTTGGTGCCCACATGACTGGGTTTCTCTGACTGGTGGGTCAAACGTGCCGGCTGAATAGAGGTTCATGATCTGCTGCTGGGCTCCTCTCAGCATTGCTTTTTTTGCTCACAATTGCTTTGGCTATTCTAACTCTTTTCTAATTCCATACGGATTTTAAGATTA
>NW_022915372.1:0-785 GCF_012274545.1 Fukomys damarensis
CAAGAAAAGAATGTAGATCTTCTGGCCTAGATCATGCTTGACCTTATGTACAATGTTTCATATGTTGGGCATTATTTTGAGGCAGGTGAAGAACCACTGACTTTGAAGTGAGTAAAGGATATAGGAAGTTTTGTGTCTTTGAAGTAATGTTTATCTGTTTAGTAAAAAATACAGCTTTCTATACGTCGGCTTGTTATAAGATTATACAAAGTCAAGAACAACAGAAAATGGAAATATCATTGGAACCTTCAATTCTATCCCACTCCAGGCCTAGCACTAGCTTCCTGCTTACCTTTATCCTGTGTACCAGAGGAGCAAACAGAAACACAAAGAGCTCCACAGTGGCCATGGAGTTCTGGAAGATCTTCCTTCTGCTGTTTTCTTCTTCGTCATTAGAGCTGCTTTGGCAAGGCTGCCCTGGAGAACCCTGGTTTTCAACCTGGTGGATGAAAGCACTGCTACTGCCACCCCAGCTGGAGCCTGGGTCTGTGCCCCCAAACCGCTCGCTGTTGCAGTCCTGGGGGGCCTCTAGGAGCATCCAGTGCAAGGTGTGAAGGAGTTTTGTCTCAGCAACGCCCAGTTTATCCTGGTGACCTGCACAGAACAACCACATAGCCAGGGAAAGGTAACCTCTGTTACCTGAATAATGGATTTCAATTTTTGATCTGAGAGAAAACTTTTCTCTGTGCCCGCTTCCTAGAAGACACTAACATTTCTCCTTAATACTAGCAATGACTGCTGGCAGGGCTCATTCTTGTTTTGGAGCTTTTTCTTTCTTTTTTTTT
>NW_022915373.1:0-233 GCF_012274545.1 Fukomys damarensis
TCTTAGGTTTTTGGCCCAGAAACTTCACAGAAAGAATTCTTTCAGGGTTGCATTTTGCAGCCAGTAAAAGACCTCTTGAATGGACAGAGTCGGCTGATTTTTACTTATGGGCTAACCAATTCAGGAAAGACATACACATTTCAAGGTAAATCTTGTTTGTCTAGAAAGGAACAAGAAGCAATAATATTCTCACAGTATTTTATAATTTGCATTAGTTATGTTTCTATCATCTA
>NW_022915374.1:0-224 GCF_012274545.1 Fukomys damarensis
AAATTGGAAACAGGACCTTATTAATTTTATATATTATCTCTATACAGACTGAGTGAATACAAAGCCTAAAGAAACTTACGCAGAAATATTGAAAAGCAGGTAATAAGTTTGCCACCATTGGAGCCTCTGTGTCTGATGTTATTTTGATGCTTAGTAAAAAAAGTCCAGATATTGAATATTAAAAGTTATTTTTAATCTTCAATCTACAGTGTGTGTGTGTGTGT
>NW_022915375.1:0-213 GCF_012274545.1 Fukomys damarensis
TCCTGACTTCTCAGTAACTAAGGAGGGGGCAGGAAAGACCCAGGGGAGAAGCAAGGAATGGGGCGGAGGAGCCACAGAAACTTCCAGAAGAAGGCAGCCCACTGAGGGGAATTAGTGTCAGATACCGCCAGAGGGCAGGCTGGGCAGACACAGAGTGGCTCCTGCTATGTGTGTAAATCTGAGGGACACTGACCGTGTTCTCCACCCCGAGGT
>NW_022915376.1:0-382 GCF_012274545.1 Fukomys damarensis
CTTCACATTCATGAAACTGACCGCTTTCGCTTTAAACGGCAAAGCGCGGAGACAAGCGATTTCTCGGGGAAAACTGCACTTTAAACCCCAGAAGCCCTCTGAAAAGTACGTTTGTATTCTAACGTCGGATTGAAACTATCCCCAAGTATAGAGAGTTCTGGAGGCTTGTGTGCACTCAGAGCCGCTAGGCACTCTCTTACGATTGAAGGCGTTATGTCCTAAAAGTGCCTCACCACAGTGTTTCAATCTCTGCCAGGCAGAGACTTACACACAAAAAGGAATACAGTTGTACTCCACATAGGGGTTGGACTTCACTGGGAAACTAACAGAGTTGCAGCACCTTTCTCTGAGGAGTACTTCACATTCATGAAACTGACTCTTT
>NW_022915377.1:0-415 GCF_012274545.1 Fukomys damarensis
ACTGCCTCTGTATAAGAAAAGTAAAAATTATATACTGCAAACATATACTACTAAAAATAAAAAATAGAAAAAAGTGTTTAAACTTTCTCTGGTGGGGCATTCGGCTTCTAGTATGATGACTGTAATGAATTAAGGAACGGGGGAACACTGTGAACATTAGTCCTTTTGGGAAAAATTAAACTTGTCATTCTCAGGTGGGATATAAGACATGGTGACTGAAAAGACAGTTATTTAAAACATTAGAAGGCACCCAATAAAAACCAACAGCTGCAAAAAAATAGAAGCGATGTATATGCTATAGCTGTAGACTCATGGCTATGAAGAAAGTTTAATAATTTACATAAAATTATGCATTGTTGAATGAAAAAGAAAGATCATGAAGAAAATTTATTTTCTTTTGTTTTTTGTTTTTTGG
>NW_022915378.1:0-1879 GCF_012274545.1 Fukomys damarensis
AAGAGCTCATTACAGGGCAAAAGAGCTCCTGACCTGTTCTATGTACCACAGCACAGTACAGTCAGTCCCTCGAGTTCTTGGCACTCAAAGTTTAATTTTTTATGGAGGTAAAATTCATATAACATCAAATTAACCATTTTCAAGAACCAATTTAATGCCATTTGGTACATTCATTATGCATCTACTACCTCTATCTAGTTCCAAGGCATTTCCATCACCCCATAAGGAAACTGTCACCTCCAAGCCCCCACCTCCCTTCCCTGCTCCCATCCCACTGGCCATAGCCCTGGCAACTACCAGTGTGCTCTCTGTCTCTTCGGATTTACCTATTCTGAGTGGCTTCACAAAAGTGGAATCACCCGACTTTATGTGGGTGGATCTGGAAAGTTTTTGAAGTTCCTTCATATTGGAGCATGTCAAGGCATTTTAATCCTTTTTATGAACAATAAGAAAATAAAAAATGTTCATAATATCCACTGGGTGGATGTACCACAAATCATTCGTATGTTCATCAGTTGACAGGCACTTTGATTTTTTCTACTTTTCGGATATTCTGAATAACACTGCTACAACCACCTGTGTGCAAATATTCATCTGAATATCTGTTTTCAGTTCTTCGGGGTATAGAGCTAGGAGTGGAATTGCTGGGCCACACGGTAATTCTATCAAAGTTTCCTTTTGATTTTGGTTTTGAACAGGCTTCTTAAAACAGCATGAGATTAACAGCTTGCTGCCAGCTTTACCTTGTCTCTAAAGTCAGCATGGTTCTGGAGGATGGCACTGCGGTAAGTGGCTGTCCTCACGAAATCTTGCATCATATTTTGCTGCTGGGAAATGCAGCCATAAAACTGTGAAGGAAAAAGAAGGGAGACAAGGAAGAACCTTCATGAATGCCTGGTTCCTAAAGCCTTGGTTAAGGCAGGAACAGCCCTTAAATCACAGGGAAACTTAGGCTGAAAGAGACACAGTGGCCTGCCCGCATTGACTTTTTTGTGAAGTGTGAAATTCTAAGGAGAATTCACACTTGTGAGTGTGTTGGTGTTGATGGATAGGTGCGGAGGGTCCCATCTTAAAGTAGCAGTGATGACAGAGCAAGATCAATTGTAATAGCATCAAGAGAGGAACCAAAGCCTAAAAGACCATGCTGCATAGAGGAGCCCCACCCACCTAAGAGACAAACAGAACTTAACCAATGTCTCCAGTGGAGGGGGACAGGAGGTGGTGATGGTGATCCTGATGGAAACAGAAACGAGCCAGTTGTGTGATATGACACATCTATGCTATAAACACCGAGTAATAAATGTCATCACCGTAACTGTCATCACTCTGTAGAGCTTTCTGTAGGCCAGGCCTCAGCTACCTGCATCACCCAATCAAATTAAATCATCATAAAAATCAGCTGACACATGTTCTTTGGCTGAAGAAACGGACATGCAGAAAGACACAGGAATTTGCCAAAGTCCCGACACCTAAGTGGCAGAGCGGGAATTTAACCCTGGTGATAATACTGCTGCTGCTGGTCTGGAGCTCTTACTTTGGAAGTCACTGAGGTAGAACATCAATAGTGTCCTCACCACCCAACCTGCCCAGGTGTGCATCACCTAAATGGGTTAATTCCATCCAGGGCAACTTTCCTGACCTGGAAATACTGTATAGCAGATGCTTCTTCTGTCCGCTGGCTGAACACTGAGTATTCCTTTTTCTGACTCTGGCACATTTTCAAAATATTTGAAAATGCACTGAATTCTGCAAAGAGAAAAAGCAGATCCATTTCTTCTTTACCTTGGAAACCACAGAACTCACCGTTGCTCTGTGTAAAAAAATTCCAGCTGTGAAAATATTAGAAGACGAAAACGGCACATTCATCCCCGCACACCCT
>NW_022915379.1:0-261 GCF_012274545.1 Fukomys damarensis
TAAGGAACTGCAGGACTGAGCAACGTGAGGAGTTCCTCGTCACAGTGTGAGAATGCCAGGCCCTTGGATTTCAAGCACAGGATAGTTGAGGTACATTTTGTAACGAAGAAACCTGCACTCACACGACTGGCATCCAGTGTAATATTCAGTTCCTCTTGGACGCATTGTGCGAACCACCTGGCGAAGTTCCCCTTGCAAAGCGACATTGAGCTGCTGGCTAGCATGATGTGAGGTCACTGTCAGGCTAGGATCCATCAGGGA
>NW_022915380.1:0-267 GCF_012274545.1 Fukomys damarensis
AGTAATACATGGGTATATAATACTTAAGATTCCAGGAACCCAATGGAAGAACAAAATTCTACAAGCAGTTAGAGAGAAAATAAACAAATCACATACAAAGGAAAGCCCACCGAAATCACAGCAGGCATTTCAACACAAACCCTCAAGGCAAAAAGAGCTTGGAGTAATTTCAAGCTCTAAAGGAAAATAACCTTTGACCTAGATTGATGTACCCTGCAAAACTATTTTTCAAAATTGATGGAGAAATAAGATACTTTCATGACAAAG
>NW_022915381.1:0-200 GCF_012274545.1 Fukomys damarensis
TTTAAGACACCTTTATTCCTCCTACATCTATTTATACTAAAAGAGTCTTTAAATTACCACTTTAAAAAAAAAAATGTGGCCAAAATAGACTTCCGTGATATAGAACAATCTTGGAGACAAATTTCTGTAAAAAAATGCTGATCTTAAGAAATAAAAGATACTTTACATTATTACTTTCTTCAGAGTCAATTGCTTTTAAA
>NW_022915382.1:0-247 GCF_012274545.1 Fukomys damarensis
ATTTTTATCATTCTTAACAGTTCTAAGTCATTTATTGCTTCTTGCAACAGTAAGGGGCTCTGACAATTTAAACAAATAAAGTGTCTGTTAGTAAGTAGATACTGAGTGCACACAGGGTCAAGAGTGAGGGCAATCTTTGTTTTATTTCATATTAGAATTAATTTATTTGTCTGCCCTTCTCATATTTTCAGAATAAGAAAATTGCAGGTGTTCACTGTGTAAAGCTAAATGAGAAAAATAAATCGTT
>NW_022915383.1:0-395 GCF_012274545.1 Fukomys damarensis
AAATCATGGGACTTCCTTCTGAGAGCTATCAGCTGCAGAAATGGAATATCTGTTTTCAACATGATGCTAGGGTATCCTAACACCCACTTCTCAGAGGACTTCCCTCAAATAGGTAAAATCTTTGGATGTCCACCGCATTTTCTTTTAATGTGCGGGGAAATGGAGATAGGGTTGATATGCATGTCATATACTAATACTTAACAAATGTTATCTTTCTTAATAGAATCATAGCATTGGTGATGGTAGTTAGTTAAATTGCTCAGTAAGAACAAGGTGACTTCTGTCTTTACAAGATTCTGAGCTCCTTAAAGGCAGATTGTTCTCTCTGTAATGGGCACTCTCAGTGGCTCTCAATATTCACATCTTCTAGGGGTCTATGAAAGCTCACTGAAGAC
>NW_022915384.1:0-206 GCF_012274545.1 Fukomys damarensis
TACCTCCTGCCATGTCTCTGTTGTCCAGAATTACTTTTGCTACTCTAGGTCTCTTCTGGTTCCCAATGAATTTTTGGATTATTTTTTCTCTAGTTCTGTGAAATATAAAGTTGGAATTGCAATTGGGATTGCATTGAATCTGAATAGAAAATTTGGTAGTATGACCATTTTCACTATGTTGATTCTTCCTACGCAGGAGCAGGGAA
>NW_022915385.1:0-230 GCF_012274545.1 Fukomys damarensis
AACATGCAAATCACCTATTCTTTGGTTAATCCTGTTAACATTATAGCCTGTTAGTTTCCTGTCCTTTACCTACACACACATATCTAAATACAGGTTTGAAATATCCATTACAACTTGTTCTATAACCTGCTTTTCTAACAGAATAATAAATATCAACATTTCCCCAAACATCAAACATTCTTATAACATCTAACTCATTTTTAAAAAGAGAATAATAAGACAGGCGTGGT
>NW_022915386.1:0-221 GCF_012274545.1 Fukomys damarensis
TTCTTGGTCACCATCTCTAATCTCAGCTACTCAGAAGGCTGAGGCAGGAGGATTTCCATATTTGAAGGCAGCCTGGGTAACTTGGCTAGACCCTGTCTCAAATATGGCTGGAACTATAGCTTAGTGGAAGATCACTTGCCCGTTAAGTAATAGGTAATCCTCTGACTTTAAGGTTTAGCACCACACAAAATCCCCTTATTTCTGTGCTTTATTTTGAGTAG
>NW_022915387.1:0-283 GCF_012274545.1 Fukomys damarensis
TCGGTCACCTGGGGACTTTCTGCCTACTGAGTCCCTGGGGGTCTCAATGAATTGCTATGCCCCGCTCTCTCTGCAACTGGGTTCTGTCCCTAGCGATGTTTTCTCTCTGATTCTATAACCATTCCTTTTCAGAGGGCTGTATGAAGGCTGTGGAGAGCAGGAATGCCCGGCCTGCCCACTGTTTGTACAGATTCTCCCCGATGGAGCCTAGCCTGACAGGGACCTCACATCATGCTAGCCGGCAGCTCCACTTGGCTCTGCAAGGAGAATGACGCCAGGTGAT
>NW_022915388.1:0-436 GCF_012274545.1 Fukomys damarensis
ATCTAAATAAGCAAATGTTACTATCTAATTCAAATTTTTAAAAAGAAAGAAAACATTGCAAGTGTAGTTAAAATTTGGGGGGTAGCCGTCCTTCGTCTCATATTTATGTAAAAAGCCCGCCAATCCTTTGCCGCCCCAAACAACCACTATTCTGAACCTTTCCCATTCAGGCTTTGTAAACTCCTACTACTTAAATGAAAATGTATGTAGTTTTGTCAATTGCACACTTATTTTTTAGATGTATAATATATTAGTGTTTTTTGAAGTGTGTAATGATATCAAACTATATGGTCCATTTGAAATTTGCTGGTGAAATACAAAGGGCAATGAGAAATACAGTGAATGTTTAAATAGTTTTTAAAATGTATTACAGTAAGAGCGAGAAGCAATTTAAATAAGTTCAGGGACCATTTTCATCTCCAGAATTAAGGATTAT
>NW_022915389.1:0-213 GCF_012274545.1 Fukomys damarensis
GGCAGAGGAAGGAGGATTGCCACAAATTTGAGGCTACCTGGGCTACACAGAGTTCAAGGCCAGACTCAACTACATAATTAGACACTGTCTCCAAAAGAAAGACACCCCCCAAAAAAAAAACCAGAAAGAAAAGGAATGATTTAAAATGACAAAAAAAAAATCTATCTAGACTCACAAGCTGAGTTTCCCTTAAGCAAAATGCTTGGAACTGAA
>NW_022915390.1:0-1171 GCF_012274545.1 Fukomys damarensis
GAACTCTGTTAATTTCCCAGTAAACTCCATTTCTATAGTGGAACCAAAGAATATTCCTTCTAGGATGTAGTACTCTGTATGGCTTAGAGAGAAGCACATTTCTCAGAGGCTTGTAATCTGAATGGAAATAGGCCACAGAGTGCTGAGCAGTTATATTCTCAAAAAGAGCTTGGAAATCTAAAAATTTTGTCATAAGTAGAAGTTGATGTTCAAAATCTAATGAAATTTGCAGACTCCTTCTGTTGTTGAAACTGCACATTTCAAGGCAACATTTTTCCTGAGCAATTTTCCCATTGATTTCAATAGATAGGAAGATGAAATGTGCACTTATTCCTCAGATTAACTATGTGCAAATCTATTAGTTTCCCAGTAAACTAAACATCTATAGTGTAAGCAAAGAGTATTACATCTACATTGTAGCCCTCTGCACGGCATAGAGAGAAGAACATTTCTGAGAGTCTTGTATCCTTAACAAAATAGGGCACAGAGTGTTGAGCAGTTCTGATTCCCAAAAAGGACTGGGGGGATCTATAGAGTTTATGATAATTAGAAATTAATGTCCAAAAACAAATGCACTTTGCAGAGTCTTTCTACAGTTTAAACTGCATTTTTCATGGCAACACTTTTTCCTGAGCAGTTTTCCCTTTGACCTCAATGGAAAGGAAGATAAAATGTGCAATTATTTCTCAGAGGAATTAGGTGAAACTCTGTTAGTTTCCCAGTAAACCCCACCTCTAGAGTGGAACCAAAAATTATTCTTTCTAGGTTATATCTCTCTATATGGCATAGAGAGAAGCACATTTCTCAGAGTCTTCTAACCTCAACAGAAATAGGCTGCAGATTGCTGAGAAGTTGCGACTCCCAAAAAAGCCTTGGAGATCTGTAATCCTCGTCATAAGTAGAAGCTGATGTTAGAAAACAAATGCACATTGCAGAGTTCTTCTGCCATTGAAACTGCCCTTTTCATAGCAATATTTTTCCTGAGAGATTTTCCCATTGAACTCAAAGAACAGGAAGACAAAACTTGCAGTTATACCTCAGAGAAAGCAGCTGGACCTCTGTTAGTTTCACAGCATACTCTACTTCTGCAGTGGAATGGAAGAGTGTTCCTGCTGTTTCATAGTTCTCTGATGGGCAGAGAGACAAGCACATTTCTCAGAGTTTTTTTTTT
>NW_022915391.1:0-256 GCF_012274545.1 Fukomys damarensis
AGGTGGAAGAACCGGACTAATCATAAGTTTAATTGTGAAATGAGTTTTCTCCAAAATTATGTAGAATTGCTCTCTACAAATTATAATTTTGTTTTACTAAGTTCTGAGGTTTTGAAGTGGGCGAAAGTTGATATAGACAGATTCGTTAGAAAAAAATAATTTAGCTTCAAAACAGAAAGATATGTCAGTATTATGACCCTTTTTTCACAAAATACATGTTTCTTTGTTTCTACTGTTTAAAATAAAAAGTCTTTGA
>NW_022915392.1:0-205 GCF_012274545.1 Fukomys damarensis
TGAATTTTTGGATTCCTTTTTCTAGTTCTGTGAAATACAGTGTTGGAATTTCAATTGGCATTGTATTGAATGCATATAGCAGTTTTGGAGGTATGGCCATTTTCACTATGTTAATTCTTCCAACCCAGGAGCAGGGGATATATTTCCATTTTTTTATATCCTCTTCAATTTCTTTTTTCACAGTGCTGTAGTTTTCAGTGTAGAG
>NW_022915393.1:0-1399 GCF_012274545.1 Fukomys damarensis
GTTCTCTTTCCTGTCTGGGACACCTTCCCACCGAGCCCTGAGCCAGAGGTGAAAACACTGAGTCCTCTCCCAGGTGATGGTGATGTTAATGACAGCCGAGTCCTGTCATGAAATTATGCTCCCTTCCCATGGCTCGGGCTGGCTGCAGAGTCTGAGAGATATCGTCAGTTTTTAGGTTTCTTTTCGTGCAGAACCACCAAAAAGCGTCAAGGCCTGGGCGTCATTGTTCCATGTAGAACTAGTCATGAGGAGAGTTCACCTGAAGGCCACTTTTAATTCTGAGGCCAGAAGGATAGAACCTCTTACCTAGGAGCTACCTGGGAGCCCTGTGGACTACCCCGGTCGGCTTTGGAACATTAGCTGAGTAAAAGTTGAGGATGGCACATAATCCAGTCCCTAAACACCTGTCCCCCCAGTGCTGAGCGTCACCCTGAAGCTGAGACTGTGGCTGGTAGACATGGCCACTTGGTCTCACCTTCCTATCTCAGCAGCGCCCCCATGTGGGAGAGCAATGGAGAAGCCCAAACCATCATCATGAAGAGCTGTGTGAGAAGAGCTCTAAGATAGAACTGTCCCGGTTTCCACGCTTCAGCTGCATGTCTTGGAATGCCCAGTGGCTAGAATTTAAGTTAAAGTTGTCTCTACATTTGTTGTATAATAGTATCCAAGTTAATATAGAAAAAAAATTAAAATTATTTTCAAATGTAATACCTCAGCTTTGACTCACTGTGCCATGTTCCAAAAGTAAGGCGCACATGTTTCTGTTTGCGTGGTGCCCACATCGGGAGGCAGGGAGGGAGGGAATCCCAGCAGCCTAGCTCTGTGTCCACTGGGGCTGCCCAGTTCCTCTCACAGAAAGCAGCCCTTGCTAACATGCTTCCCCAACTGACCAAAGTAGTGTCTTGTGATTACCTGTACCGTCTTGGACCTGCCTGAAGGAGGACGTTTGACTGGGGGCCTTGCTCTGTCTTGTTTCACTTGACCTACAGAGGGGAGTGGGATTGTGCAAGACATTTGCCCTCGGTCTCTACAGAGTGCGCGCTTGTACCCCTCCTATCCACGCTGGATGCTCACCCTGTGCCCAGCTCCATGGTGTCACTACACATTAAAAATCACTTCTCCATGGAATGGCCCACAGTCACATTCATCAGGAGGCACTGTCATCTCCACGGCCAATGGCCAGCACTGGCTCCCCAGGCCTCCTGACCTGCTGCTGCCTCCAGGGCCTTTTCCTTGGCATGAGTCTGCTCCTTATTACATCCGGCTGTTCTTAGCCCTGGGATGTTTTGCTTGGCATTTATAAGTAACAATGACAGAGCGTGAGGCTTTGTGCCATCTGTCCCTGGATGGCACCAAGCCACCCTCTCTGCAATTTCGCATAGGGTTCTGGTGACTCTGT
>NW_022915393.1:1584-2752 GCF_012274545.1 Fukomys damarensis
AGACTCAGGTGGGAGGAGGCTCCAAGAGGGGCCCAAGGAACCCACAGGCCAATTGCTAAAACGAGTGAGAACATAGCTTCGCCACCAGCGCATCTCGGCTGGAGCCACCCCTGCAGAGGAGACTCAGATGAATTTGTGCCGAGAGGGTGCAGGGCTGTCTTTATTTTCTAGCTTTACTTTGCCTTATCCTCCCTGACAGCCACATTCACTTGCTGGGTGCTTTGTGGTCTTCTGTAACTAGGAATCTTGTCCTCAGCCTGTGCAGAATAAGTTGCAGTGGGCAGACACGTACTTCTATCATCACTCTGTTGGACAAAACTTTTGCTTTCTGTTTCATTTGACATCAGAGATTCCTGAGGATTTGGGGGTCTCTGATTACTGCAAAGCCAGGTGTTTCCTAACTTAATAGGGCAGCAGAGAGAAGACCAAGAAAGCTAGAAGCTACACCTCTGAGACTGAGCAGCTGGCACGGGCTCCACTCTGTGGCCTCTCCCCCAAGTTGTGGGCCTGAGAAGATCTTTTTCACTGCAGCTACTCTGTTGTTCACAACACAGTGGAAACTGGGTTTCTTTAGGTACATTTTTTTTAATAAAAGTTCATTTTACCTGGGAAACTGCCAGGATTTGAAAAGTCCGTTTCTGTTTGTGTTTATGTGCCCAGACTGGCTGCTCCCCTAAGAATGATGAAATGTCCTCTCTACCCCACCTGAAGTGTTGGCCCTTAGGGGGACTGGTTCACAAAGCAGTTCCTGTACCCCTCTCAACTCTGCTTCTTAGCATGTGTTTCTCTTCTAGATTCCTAAACTTGAGGGCCAGAATGATTGCCCCAAGGACAGCCTCAGGCAGATGGTGAACTGCAAATTAATGTGTGGCCACAGGCATGTTTAGGGGTCTAAGTCTTCAGACTCTAATTTGTAGATAGAAAGAATGTGTATTTGGTCTCATTTTGTGTACTGCTGTTATCACGTTAGAAATCTTAGAGTTAGAAACTTACGGTCTTATATTAGCTGTCTCTTTCCCACTTCCTAAAGCAGTGATGACCTCTCGCTAACATGAGGGTCCAAAGTGGATTTGGCCCTACAGCTGTGGGCGCACGTGCGTGTGCGCACGTGTGTGTGTGACCACCTAGCTGTCATTTTTAGAGAAATGGCCAACCCAACAAGGGGGTT
>NW_022915394.1:0-226 GCF_012274545.1 Fukomys damarensis
GTCAGCCTTCCAGCACAGGGCCCTTCTGATGGCTCCGGGCTTAGCCACTGAGGGTGTAGCTGGGAAAACGCCCCGAGATCATGTGCAAGCGGAGTGGAAGAGGGACGCGGCACACCTTGCTCTGCTGGGGTCCAGCGTGAGCCCGCTGTGAAGAGCCCTCCTTGTAAGTTACCTACAGCTTACAGGACCCCGCATTCGCTCCCCCGTCCTTTCTGTCCACGCTTGC
>NW_022915395.1:0-482 GCF_012274545.1 Fukomys damarensis
AAGTGCTGCTGATCCTGTTAAATCCCCGAGAGTGACTTAGAAAGATGACTAAGTTCTAGGGTGGGTTTACTACGTGAGGTTCTGGGATTTCTGTGAAGTAGAATTCTGAGGGAATCATTCCTGCCTTGCAAGGAATGGTCTGAAGAGATGCTGTTGCAGTGTGATAGGATCCTAGAAGGAAACAGCCAGAGACACGTCCATCGCCCCAGCGAGAGGAAGGGAGGCCGACTACTTCAGAAGAGGAAAGAAGGCATTCGGTCATCTGTGATACCCAAAGTGGAGGGAACATGGTACCCCTGCCTCCTGGGAGCTGCAATCACGGCACAGTGGGACACCTCTGCCCCATGCTCTGTGGCTCTGTTAACACTCAGTGCTGTAACAGGCCGTGCTCCTTTGGTTTTTAAGCAGCACTATAAACTCCTCGAGAGTGGGAGTCAGTTTTTCCCTCCTCCCCCTCCTTTCCCTCTCCACCTCCAAGATGG
>NW_022915396.1:0-320 GCF_012274545.1 Fukomys damarensis
TTAAACAGACTTAAACCTCAACCAACTGTGAGCTCAAATAAACCTTCCCTCCTTTAACTTTGGGTGTCAGGTATTTTGCCTCAGCAACAAGAAAAGTAACCAAGACAGTGACCATACACTAGCTGGGAAAAAGAAGGCTTTAGCTTATTATCTTTCAAAATCTATTCTATGAAGAGCCAGGAAAGGTGGCACATGCCTATAATCCCAGCACTTGGGAGGCTGAGGCAGGAAGATCACTGTTAGTTTGAGGCCAGCCTGGACTACATAATGAGTTCAAGGCCAGCCTGAACTACAAAGTGAGACCTTGTCTCAAAAAAAAA
>NW_022915397.1:0-240 GCF_012274545.1 Fukomys damarensis
ATGAGGTTGAAGGTTTTGAGCCAGCAGGTAAGAGGAGTTAGAGAAACTCTGGGTTCTGGGGGGTAAATTTTAGACTCCATTTGCCTCCAAGACAGAGCGGGTCCCTTAGAATCAGACAAAACACTCCCTCCACACCTGCTCTGCCAACAACACGCTGTTGTCAGGGGATGCAGAGAATGAAGGAACAGGGAATATTCTTGCAGGGGCTCCTACAAGGCTCCTGTGGTAGAGTCTTGTCTG
>NW_022915398.1:0-203 GCF_012274545.1 Fukomys damarensis
ACTGCAGAGGTCTGCAGGGTCATGGAATAATATGCACTGAGCGGGAACTTGCCCCCGCCATGATCCAGGGCCAAGAAGTTAATTGGAGAGCCTTGCATTGAATCTGCCCTCCTCCCCAAATCAATGATTTGAGGCATTGTGTTCTACCTAGAATGGCCGACACCACCCAGTCCTAAGGAACTGCAGGCATGAGCAACTTGAGG
>NW_022915399.1:0-337 GCF_012274545.1 Fukomys damarensis
GGTGGCCGTGAACTCCCCTGCCTGACCTGCCATCAGCTGCAGCAAGGAAGGTGAGATCTGGGAGGCCACTCTGAGGTCCCTTCTCCCTCTGGCCTCCATGAGCCCAGGCAGTGGGACCAGGTGGCCGTTCCCTCCCCTGCCTGCGCTGCCATCATCTCCAGCAAGGAAGGTGAGATCTGGGAGGCCACTCTGAGGTCCCTTCTCCCTCTGGCCTCCATGAGCCCAGGCAGTGGGACCAGGTGGCCGTTCCCTCCCCTGCCTGCGCTGCCATCATCTCCAGCAAGGAAGGTGAGATCTATGTGATCTAGGTGAGATCCCTTCTCCCTGCGGCTTGCTT
>NW_022915400.1:0-215 GCF_012274545.1 Fukomys damarensis
GTTGCTGTCAAAAGTGCAGTTTAACCCACTGATGGATTCTATACATTGTGTTTGCTTTGTAACATCAACTCCTGCTCAACACAAAGTTGACAGTTATCCAAGCTGTTTTTGACAGTCCTAACTGCTCAACATTTTGAAAAGTGCAGTTGCAGCCATACAAGGACTCTATAAAGTGTGCTTGCTTTGTAACTTCAACTAGTACTTAACACAAAGTT
>NW_022915401.1:0-219 GCF_012274545.1 Fukomys damarensis
TACCCCACTATCACAAATAGATAGATGAACTAGACAGAAAATAAACAATAAAATACTAGAACTCTAGCAAACTCTTGAATAAATTATCTTAACAGATGTTTATAGTGTTCCACCCCACAAAATCAGAGTACACATTCTTTTCAACTGCACACAGGCCATTCTCCAAAATGGACCACATACCCACTCATAGAACATGGTAAAGCAAGTGCAAAGGAATTG
>NW_022915402.1:0-286 GCF_012274545.1 Fukomys damarensis
GCTATTTATGTCTGTCTGATAACAGCAAATAAAACCTTCTTATAAATTGGAACTGTCTGGTTATCTTTTGTGAGGTTTAACCTTGATTGTCAACTCGATTAGATTATGAAATGCTTAGAGGTGATTGGATCGTGAGGAAGCTAGCCTTAGGAAGGGGTTAACCCACTGATGAGTTCACAGTTGCATGGCTCGGAGGAGGTACAGCCTAGTTAAAGCAAGTAGGTTACTGAGGGCTTGCCTTAGAGGGTTTATCTTTTCTCAAGCTCTTTTCCCTCTCACTATGCTT
>NW_022915403.1:0-202 GCF_012274545.1 Fukomys damarensis
AGTGTCTTCAGTGCCTATTAGTTTTGAGCTAAACACAACAAACTGCTGTTAGAGACAGCAGAATCCATTCTACATTGTTACACTTTGTAGGTTTTTGTTATTTACAAAAGTTCTCCCTACCATTCCTCCCTATGCTTTTGGGGTAACTCCTTACCCCTTGTTATGTTCATACCCATTTTCATTATTCCACATAATTAGCATC
>NW_022915404.1:0-210 GCF_012274545.1 Fukomys damarensis
ATATATATTATATATATTTTTTAAACCTATATTAATGGTCTTAACTAAGAATGAGGCATTTCTTTCCAGATAAATGTTTTTCATATTTGAAGAAGGCCTATAAATACCAGCTTGGAGGGCCAAGGACTTAGCTCAGACATTCCACCACCTGCCTTGCAAGTGCAAGCACCTGAGTTTGATCCCCAGTAGCAAAAAAAAAAAAAAAAAAAA
>NW_022915405.1:0-251 GCF_012274545.1 Fukomys damarensis
ATTCTATAGAAGTTGTAACTATTATGATATTTTAAACCAATATCTTTGTGTCTTTCACATCTAACTCCCAACTCTCACCTAACTGACCTTTCTCTCTCTCCTGTTCCTCTTGCTCGCTCTGTTTCTCTCCCTCTCTCTCTCTCTCTCTCTTTCTCTCTCCCTCTCTCTTTCACACACACACACCTTTGCTTTTCCCATGTCTCTTCTCAAGTGGGAAGCACTATTTGAAATATGATGTTTTCTACTACCCT
>NW_022915406.1:0-237 GCF_012274545.1 Fukomys damarensis
AAAAAAAAAAAAACAACAACAACAACAAAATATCTACAATAAACCTAATCTTCCCTAATACAAAATTATTCTTAACAATTGGAACAGGTTAACATTAAAACATGAGTAGCCAGGGAAATCAAAAGAACAGAAAAGAAACAGATACAAAAGCAAATGGGACATTATGATAAAGATACCAATTCCAGGAAAAGGAAGTAAAATGAACTATTAAATAAATAGGTGGGAAAACCAGTGACC
>NW_022915407.1:0-889 GCF_012274545.1 Fukomys damarensis
TTATGGGAGGAGTTTGGAAAAGTCTGCAGATGCCAGCTAGAGAAGTCCTAAAATATTGTAAGCGGGCTGGATGGTAAATTCTGATCAGAGCTCACAATTCTAGAACGCTGGTGGGAATGCCAACAGTAAAGGCCAGGTTCATGAAGTTTCTCTTAGTAATGAGGACTGTGTGGGGAATTGGGCTAGAGGCCAGTCACATTACAGTATGCCAGAAAATTTGTTATTTTCCTGTGACCCGAGATTCTGCGAGATGGTCCATTTAAGGGAAGTGGACTAATTGATCTGATGGAGGACTCCAAAGGCCTACCAGTGGTCAGGCATGGTACAGGTACTGCTGCCTCCTCTTAGCCAGATATATAATGACAATCAAGACTAAAAAAGGCTTGAGTATTTGAAAAGCTCAAAATCTGTTATTAAAGGAACCACATGTAAAGCTGATGTGGTTTTTGAAGAGATTAGCACCACTAATAAGATGACAGAATTTTGAACCAGGAGAAGCCTCGAGGGCATCTGAAGAGGCTGCAAGAGTCAATTAATCTCAGGGTTGAGGGTGAAAAAAAAGAGTATACACTTCATCTGAGAAGAGAGCCCCCAAGACCCCTGTTCAAGAAAGGATTTGTTTTCTCATAATTAATTCCATCACACTCAGCAATCCAGAGTCTCAGCAGCCTTGACAGCTGTGGTCTTTGGGGACCTGGTTACTATTTGAGCCCCAACAGACATTGGCATAGTCGGTGCAGTGCTGATTTTCCAGGTACACGCATAATGCAAGAATGGCGGGATTATGAAAGCTTCCATTCAGATTTCAAAGGAAAACCTAGAAAATCAGGCGAGGTGAACCCAAGAAGGGATGGGCGCATAAATCCAAAGATGCAGTTGAAACCTTGAA
>NW_022915408.1:0-1059 GCF_012274545.1 Fukomys damarensis
TGTTTCTATAAGCAGGAGCCAGGAGACTGTCCTGAATGGATGGGCATGACACCCAGGGCCTAAATGGTTGCTGCTGTCTCTACAGTTCCCACAGTCCACCCCTCCCTGTCAACCGTGACCGTACTTCCGGACAGCTAACTCATCGGCATTATGACAGCTGAGCATTGTCATGGCCCTAACACTCACTGTGCACTCTGACACTCTGCCAACCTCTGCGGACACTGAATTGATATCTGAGCCCTCCAACTTTGCCTCACTAACTCTGATCCTACTTCTCCCAATATATATCCTCAATATGTAGTTCCTCACTCAAAATTCCAGTCCGACCCAACTCATGTGGGCATTGGGGGAACACGACACATTGAACAGAACAATGGCCTTGGTTCAATGGGTGGAATAAACAGAAGTAGCATAGACTGCCTGGCTTGCCCTGCCAAATGTCCCTGAATGGGATTTACTCGTCAGGGAAATAAATAAATCACACATGTGCAAATACCCAATAGTTTCTCTGGTGTGAATAAACTATACTAGTACAGAGAATGTTAATGAGAAAATTGAGAATATGAAATAGGAAGAAAAGGTCTTCAGGTGTAGCAATAGGGGGAAGTGTAGGGCAGAGAACACATGGGGAATGAAAGAAAAGGAGAAAAAATGAGAAAATTGAAATACAATGTTTGGAAATGTCGAGGGAAGTAGGGGTTGAAGGGAGGGCCGGGACAAGGGGAGAAATGAGGCACAAGACCTGATATGTAAAGGTGCAAGATCCCAACAACGAATGTGACTGTACTGTATACCCTACAATGTACCAATATACCCAGTGAGGAAAAAAAAATCCCTGAACTCCAGCATTCAGATGTGTGGCTCTTTCCCTGGGGGAAAATGACAACTCCTGTGGGATCCTACAACAAATTTTAGCAGAAGCGGGGTCACCTGAGGAAGACAAGGCTACCTGTGGCAGAGTCCCTTGCCTGGGATATGCTTTACTGCTCAGATTTTTCATAGGAACTGCAGAAGGGCTTTCTAAATCGATGAAGCTTCAATAAAGCTCAATGACCCTGC
>NW_022915409.1:0-256 GCF_012274545.1 Fukomys damarensis
TGAATCATAAGACCTCTACATTGAGAACTACAGCACTCTGAAAAAAGAAGTTGAAGAGGATATTAAAAAATAGAAAGACATCCCTTGTTCCTGAATAGAAGGAACCAATATAATGAAAATAGCCACACTTCCAAAACTGCTATACATATGCCGTGCAATCCTGACTGAAATCCTAACATGTTTATTTCACTGCACTAGAGAAAACAATCCAAAAATTCATTTGGAATCAGAAGAGACCTAGAATAGCAGGAGCCAT
>NW_022915410.1:0-270 GCF_012274545.1 Fukomys damarensis
CAGGGTGCCCCCACCCTACTTCTGGCCTCCTGGCTGTGCCTGTACCTGGATCCACACTGCAGAGGCACAGGGGTCTTAAAGACAGAACAGGAACGAAGATCTATAAGAGATCTTGCTCCTCCTAAGTCCCAACACAAAGGGTAGATTTACTATATTGAAGAGTTTATTAACTATAAATGTATTTTGGGCTAGTTCTTGATTTTGCTTTGTTTCACACAGTTAAAGGTGATAGATTAATAACTACCACAAATTTTCATCTGCTAAGCTGTC
>NW_022915411.1:0-213 GCF_012274545.1 Fukomys damarensis
CAAAATTCAGCTTGTCCTGTAAATGAGGCCATTCATCCCTTGCTCTCTGGAAAGCAAGTTCCATGTCTCTTTTTGATGGCTGTCTTTCCCAATAATCCTGTACAGCAACAGCCAGTCTGGAACGGTGTGATTCAGTTTCTGTTTCCAGTATTTCCTTGATTTGTTTTGCACTCTTCAGTTCAGAATTTGGCATTATTTTTTGTACTGTCAGAC
>NW_022915412.1:0-402 GCF_012274545.1 Fukomys damarensis
CCTCTTGAGAGATGCAGAAAAAGCATTTGATAAAATTCAACACCCATTCATGATAAAAAAAAAACCCCTGCATAAAATTGGAATAGATGGTCTATGTCCCAACTTAATAAAGGCTATCTATGATAAACCAACAGCCAACATCATATTAAATGGCCAAAAACTGAAAACCTTCACATTAAAATCAGGAACAAGACAGGATGCCCACTATCACCACTCCTCTTTGATATAGTTCTGGAAACATTAGCCATAGCAAATAGACAAGAGAAAGAAATTAAAGCAATAAAGATAGGAAAGGAAGAAGTTAAGCTATCATTATTTGCTGATGATATGATACTGTACATTGAAGACCCAAAAACCTCCACCAAAAGACTTCTAGACTTAATTGCCAGATTCAGTAGAGTA
>NW_022915412.1:503-830 GCF_012274545.1 Fukomys damarensis
CCAAAAAAAAGAAGTATCTGGGAATCAATCTAACAGAAGAAGCAAAAGACCTCTACACTGAAAACTACAGCACTCTGAAAAAAAGATCAAGGAGGATATAAGAAAATGGAAAGTTGTCCCCTGCTCCTGGGTAGGAAGAATCAACATAGTGAAAATGGCCATACTATTAAAACTGCTATCCATATTCAATACAATGACAATTGAAATTCCAACACTATATTTCACATACTAGAAAGAAGAAACCAAAAATTCACTTGGAACCAAAAGAGACGTAGAATAGCAAAAGCCATCCTAGGCATCAGAGACATGGTAGTGGGTAAACACTCT
>NW_022915413.1:0-1890 GCF_012274545.1 Fukomys damarensis
CGTGTTTTCCTTATTAAGAAAACTTCAACTAAAGTACAGCTCAGGGCACAGTTTAGTACTCTAAATGTCAGTATCACTACCGTTTCTTTGAATACATGGAATTTACATGGTCATTTTGCCCTCATTTTTATTATCATCAACTGAGAAATTTTAGTGCTTCTTGTGATCCAGGCACAGGGGGATGGTTGTACAGGTGATTAAGACCTTGTTCCTGTCCTAAATAGGGCTTACACCTAAGATGGCAAAATATTCTAACACAAAAAGCTGGTTAGACACCTGCCACAATGCCCCTACTTAATATTAACCACCAAATCTCTAAATATGGTGGGTATGTATTATTCCAACTGCTTTTGCAGAATATAAACTTTGGTTTCACACAAACCTCAATTTAAAACTCATCCACTCCATTTATTTGGCCTTGGCCAGTTTTTCCAATTTTTTCCCTTTGTTTCATTCGTAATATAACACTAAGTGGTGTGATTGCTTTAATATTTGAGTGAAGTCCAGTAGAACAAAATGAGAAGTATTGTTTTGGGTGCAAAGCAGTTAGACTTAAGGAGTCAGCAGTTTTTTGTAGATGGTCAGATAATAAATATTTTAGAAATCAACAACAAAATAACAGAACTGAACCGTCTTAGAACAAATGGACTTAGTTGATGTCTACAGCGAGTTCTACCCCACAAATCAGAATGTACCTTCTTTTCAGCTACACATGGGTCATTCTCCAAATGGATCACATACTAGCTCATAGAACATATTTAAGTAAATGCAAATTAAACTGGAGAGCAATGGCATAAGAAACTGCAAGAACCTCACAAACACATGGAAATTGAATAATACTCTCCTGAACAATCAGTAGGTCACAGAGGAAACCAAAGAAGAAATCAGTTTTTATAAATTAATGATAATGCCAATACAACATACAGGAATCTATGCAACACAATGAAAGTAGTTCTGTGAAGGAAATTCACAGCAGTGAATGCCCACACTAGGAAAACAGCGTGAGCTCAAATAAAGAACCTAATGCTTAACCTCAAGCTCCTAGAAAAAAGAGGAGCAAGACAAACCAAAAGCTCTTACTAGGGAGGAAATTATAAAGATCAGAGCAGAAATTATTGCAGTGGAGACTAAGAGAATGATACAAAAATCAATTTGGTTTTTCTAAGAATAAATAAAATATGAACCCTTAGCCAACCTTATCCAAAAAATAAAAGAAAAAGCTCAAATTTATGCAATTAGGAATGAAAAAGGTAAAGTTGCAACAGATCCACTTGAAATCCAGAGGGTCATTAATACCTACTTTGAGAACCTGTACTCTAATACAATGGAAAATACAGAAGAAATGGACAGATTCCTCTATACATATGAACTTCCAAAGTTAAACAAAAAAGATATAAAAAGTCTAAACACTCAATTACATTCAGTGAAATTTAAGATGTAATTAAAACATTACCAACAAAGAAAAACCCAAGTCCTGATGGATTCACTGCTGAATTCTATGAGACATTTAGAGAAGAACTATCACCATTATTCTTTAAACTCTTCAGTGAAATTTAAAGGGAAGCATTACTTACAAATCACTTCCAGAAACAAGTATTACTTTGATTCCAAAACTAGGGAAAGACCCAACCAAAAAAGAGAACTACAGGCCAATCTCCCTAATGAACATAGGTGCTAAAATCCTCAATAAGATACTGGCAAACAAAATACAGAAGATCATCACGAAGATTATACACTCTGACCAAGTCAGATTTATCCCAGGGATGCAAGAATGGTACAACATAAGTAAATCAATAAATGTAATATACTATATTAACAGAGTCAAGAACAAAAACCATATGGCCATCTCAATAGATGCAGAAAAAGCATTCAACAAAATTCAACACCCAT
>NW_022915414.1:0-683 GCF_012274545.1 Fukomys damarensis
GAAAGGTTCAGAAAATAAGCAACCTCCTTCACATTTCTGCAGACACAGGCACAGACAAAGCCAGATTAGTAAGGCTGGAGTGAATACCTCATCCTTCGATTCTCAGACCACCAGGCATACCAAAAAGAATCAAGACCTTTCAGGAAACACTCATGAGATCACTTAAAGGACAAAATCCAGTGCCGGAAACCAAGCAGATAAAACCAAAATGGGTATAGTCTCTGATGGAGAATTCAGTGATTCTGCCCCTGTAGCCCTATTTTCAAAACAGAAAAAAAGAGCCCTTTTGTCGCTTGCTGCTTCCCTGCAGGTAGTTATGAAGACTACAAAGAATTTGAAAATCGAACATGCCAAATTCAGGCCATTGGCTGAATAAAATAGGAGACATGTAGGCCGAATATCCCCTTTAAGTTGTGAGGGTGAAAGGATTTTTAGAAGGCGACCCGAAGGGGTATGTGCCAAAATTGGAGAAATTTGAGCCCACAGTAATTTAGGAGAGAGTGGCCAGGAGTCCATAGTCCTGTGTTGGAGTGTCGCCTAAACAGTACTAGGGACCCAGTGATTCTGATACGGCCTGGCCATGTCAGGGAAGGTTATTGTGAGAGATTGGGCCAACATCCCCGCTCCAGTGTCTCTGGAAGTCCACTGAAGAGCTCAGTTTGCAAGGGGAACCCTCCCCCCCC
>NW_022915415.1:0-228 GCF_012274545.1 Fukomys damarensis
GAAGTTACAGAATATTCCTGAAACACACGTCATGTCAGGGGGATGGAATTCGGAACATTCCTGAAAGGTCACAGTTCAAATACTCACAAACCATTTTAGCACATTGAGCAGGATCCCAGTAGCACAAGCTTACTTCACCAAAACAAAACACTCTGTGGGGAAAACAATGGAGGCAAGGCATGGACCTGTCTT
This sequence comes from Fukomys damarensis, assembly GCF_012274545.1. Classification (NCBI taxonomy): domain Eukaryota; kingdom Metazoa; phylum Chordata; class Mammalia; order Rodentia; family Bathyergidae; genus Fukomys; species Fukomys damarensis. The sequence continues at coordinate 193 of NW_022915415.1, forward strand.
ACTGTATAGCACTTCTCTATCACCTACAGTCCCTGT
>NW_022915416.1:0-207 GCF_012274545.1 Fukomys damarensis
AAGGCCTCCCATAGGTTCTACCACTGAGCTACATCACCAGCAGTCTTAAATATTTTGCAATTACCATTTGTTGAAAATTTATTGTAAACTGAGATGTAAAAGAAGAGAAAAATCAAGGTTTAAATGTTTCAAGAAATGGTTGTGTATTTTTCAGCTTTCTCATTGCTGAGACACAATGCCCCAAACCCACAACATAAGGAAGAAAAA
>NW_022915417.1:0-244 GCF_012274545.1 Fukomys damarensis
TGGAAAGTCACAACCAGCATGGAAAGACTGGGATGAGTCGCCAACAGGCGTTGGGTCCTTGGGCGGAAGTGTGAAGAGCAGGATTCATCTGCTGGGATGACCAACGCCAGCGGGTACATTGGCAGCTAATGGAAGCACCTGCCACACCCACCACACCCACCTGGGAAGGACCAGGCTCTGCGTCACTGATAGGACTGCAAACTGACTCCCCTCCAGGCTGCTGGTTACCCCCTGGGAAGGACAC
>NW_022915418.1:0-222 GCF_012274545.1 Fukomys damarensis
TGGGAATTTAAAAGCTAGTAAGAAGAAAAGAAATCAATGAATCTAAATTTCAAAAAAAGGCAGAACATTGATTAATTACACTATTTACTAATTTTGGAGCATGGGATTTTAGGCTGAAACCCTCCTTTAAGACTTTATTGTAGTGAAAAAGAAATCTAAAGGGACTGTGTGATGTTTTAAAGATATACCTCAAGACTGAAAATGTTTGAAAGTTGTAATAAT
>NW_022915419.1:0-214 GCF_012274545.1 Fukomys damarensis
TATATATTTTGGGAATTGGTCTTAATTCTAAGGAAAGGAAGGGCTTCTATTCTCAGAAACAACGCAGTTCATGACCAATTTATTAAACTACATTTTTACCTCATGTGAAGTTTAGCATAACTCACCTAGAAGATTTAAATCCAAGCCAAGGTTTTAATATTTCCCTCCCTCCTTACTATTAGAGGTGTTGATTAAATATAATTAAAATTTTAAT
>NW_022915420.1:0-395 GCF_012274545.1 Fukomys damarensis
CAATGAAGTTGCTGCAACTGTGTGAGTTTTTCTAATGAAGTCCACATCTTATATGGAGTAAAACTGCATTTCTATTTCTTTGTAGGTCTCTGCCTACCATAGAGTGAAATAGTGCTGTGACATCTGTGTACCAGAAAAGGCCTTCAGGCCTAAGAGACTGCCTAGGAGCTCTGAGTGGGGGCAAGCCTCCACAACTCTGTATACTTGGTGATAGGTTCATTTTAAGTTTAAAACACAAATGCACTTTGAAGAGTAATTCTGTTCTTAAAACTGCACTTTTCGCCGGGAAAGTGCTTCATTCGCTGCTTAGGACTCTGAAGCCAAAGCAGTTTGTTTCCTGAATGTGAAGAACTCTACAGAGAAATGTGCTGCAACTGTGTGAGTTTTCCAGTGAA
>NW_022915421.1:0-658 GCF_012274545.1 Fukomys damarensis
CAGTAGTTTTAAATGTCCTGTAGAATTCAGCAGTGCAGCCATCAGGGCCAGGGCTTTTTTTAATTGGCAGGTTTTTAAGTACATTTTCTATTTCTTGATTGATATTGGGTCATTAAGAATTTTTAGGTCATCTTCATCCAAATTTGGCAATTCATACAAATCTGGGAATCTATCCATTTCTTCTGTATTTTCCATCTTATTGGCATAAAGGTTCTCAAAGTAGGTATTGCTGATCCCCTGGATTTCTGCTGGGTCTGTTGTAATTTCACCCTTTTCATTCCTTACCTGCATGACTTTGTGCCTTTTCTTTCCTTTTTTGATAAGGTTGGCTAAGGGTTTGTCGATTTTGTTTATTCTTTTGAAGAACCAACTCAGCTTCACTGATTTTTTTTTTGTGTCATTCTTTTAGTCTCCATCACACTGATTTTTTTGATCTGACCTTTATAATTTCCTCCCTTGTATGAGATTTGGATTTGTCCTGATCTTCTTTTTCTAGAAGCTTGAGGTTCATCACCAGGTTGTTTAATTGTACTTATCCTGTTTTCCTAATGTGCACGTTCAGTACTATGAATTTCCCTCATGAGACTACTTTAATTGTGTCCCATGGATTGGATACATTTTATTGTAATTGTCATTTAATTGTAGGAGCTGTCTGATT
>NW_022915422.1:0-5511 GCF_012274545.1 Fukomys damarensis
ATTGGTTTTTTTTTTTTTTTTTTTGCCTTCAGAAAAATGCCCATGATATCTTATCTCAGGGCTTTCTTGAAAACTCAAGGTGATAGATGCTGCCTGAACCATTTATCACACATTGTACCTACTGCTACCAAGCTGTATTTCTCTTTCTTAAAAGACCTAACTTTGCAAATGCATTTAAACTCATACAGCCAAGAAAGAAGACATTGCACAGAATAGTCATGGGAGAAGTGGGGCAGAGAGCATGAGGAGCTGTGTGTACGTTTAATGAATGAGGGTTAATAATTTGTATAATTTGAAACATGGAAGGCAGTCTGTTGAGTCACCTGAAATAATTTCTTCAATATGGATAAGCCTTGTGTGTGGTTTCAGGTCGTTTTCCAGAGCAATGATTACACTTCCCTTGGCAAGAGGATTGCTTCCGGAAAGCTTTGGGAGGGGTCTTCGAGGAAGAGGGGTGCTTCAAGCCAGGGAGCCATCGGGCTAAAATCTGAAGCAACCTACAAAGAGTAGAAAAGAGGAACGGGCTGCAAAAGATGGGCACAGTGCCTGGAATTTCATGCTGATATCATCTCCTTCGTGGTAGAGGGGAAATCCAAGGAAATCCACCAGTGCATCACCAGGTACCTGCCTTATCAGAGCAAAACCACGGGGAACAACGACTGTATTGTTTCACAAGGCACCTTTCGGTCCAGTGGAGAACATTAGTTTCACATGCCTCTGTCTACAGCTGTGCCTGTCTTAGTGCAGTTGTGCTCACCCAGCAGACTACCTGAGACAGAGTGATGCTAAAGGAGAGACCTGTTTCTGACAGTGTGGGAGATAGGAAGGCCAAGGTGCAGGGGCCAGAGATCCAGGGATGTGTGAGAGAGGGAGGAGCTGCTCTCACCCTCTCATCAGGACCCAGCTCTGTGGACAACTAATCCACTCCTGCGAGCGCAGGGCAATGACTCTCCCACGTCCGGTCTGAGCCCTAGGACAGGTCCCCTCTCAGCACCGCGGACTAGGGTGATGCGCTCTCCTCAGTTCGGTGCTGTTGTGCTCCCGGCCATTTTCAGCAACACATCTCTCAGCTCAGAGACCAGGTGTCTGTGCACAGCACACCGGGTCTAAGAGCGCCAGGCAGCAGCCAGGGGGCCTTTTCCCTTCTAACACTTTCTTCCCGGGACTAAGAGACAGAATCTTGGGGGTAGGGAGGCCGAGGAGCAGAGTGCTACTGTCGGCTGCGTGGTGGGCCCCTCGCTCCCTTCGTGTATTCTTAAAGCGATGCAGTGTAGGCTTTTTTACCCTTATTTTGTGGAAGGATAAACTGAGGCGTAGAGAGTCAGTCAACCAGGGAAGCAAAAATTCACAACCCCAAAATAACCAATCATAGAATGTGTATTTAACAGTAAAATGAACAATTCAGGAAGACATGTCCTAAACATTTTACTCAAACAAACAAACAAAACCTAAAAATGCAAGGAAAAATGGCAAAGCTGCCTCTAACAGAATTGATAGAAAAATCTGACCTGAAATTTTGAAAAGTAGTTAATTTGAATAATTTTTAAAAGCTTAGTTTAGGATCTATTAAGAGACTACACATAGATGATGTTATTCTCTTTCATGTAAGTGGCAGCTGTAAAATCCTGACCTATATTTGGTCAAAAGAAAAAAGAAAAAAACTTTAAAATATTCCTCCAAACAGATACTTCTAAAGTTGTCATTTTCTGAGCATAACTCAGTAAATCTAGGAATTAAGGAGGAATCTTTATATATCAACAAGTAGATAAACAGAGCACACAGATTTAAAAAATAGTTTAACCATTGGAGAAAACATATGTATCGAATATTTGTTAATATATTCCTTGGAGCAAAGAAGAAATAAAAATACAAATCAAATCTTATCTAGAAATCAATGAAAATGGATTGTTATCAAAAGCTACTGGATATAAACCTTTACTTGCAGAGAAATGTGTTGCCAAAAATGCCTTTATTATTTCATTGCTCAAAATAAATGAGTGACTCTAATTAAGAATCTACGAGTAAAATCACAAAGTAAATCATGAGTGAAATGACAAATGAAGAAGGTGAGATCCCTGATGTAGAAAACAGCATTTTTACCTAGAAAGGAGAGAAGAGAGCAAAGCTAGTTCTCTGAAAAGATGGTGAGCGAAATTCTGACACCTCCTGAAGGCAGAAGGGTACAACTAACTTGCCCTGACCCAGGTGAGACATCTGTCATTTAAGCCCTGTCTGTCTGCTTCATGGGCCCTGTCTGATCAATTACCCACTGTAAAACCGATTTAAATCATAACAAACCCCAGGTAAATGCAGGTCTCCAAGATTCCCAGCACACAAGGAATTTGCATACAAAGCTGCAGCAACCCACATCTTCCTTTTCCTAGTGTGGTTCTAAAGCAATTGGAGTCTGGGTAATACAGGATTCTTTCAAGATGCAGTGGCTTTTCCTATTTTTGTTAGAAAAGTCCTATAAATCGCCCACCATAAGTACATTCCAGAGAAAGATGAAGAAAGTGAAACGAAGAGAAGTAAAATGCCCAGTCCTGAACGACAAAGCAGAATTAGACTCCACGGAACTAACCAAACAGATTGTAACAGGCATAGTTTTAGGTAGATTATCTGTAAGTTAGGTTCTATGATTAGCCCCATTTTGCCAGTGATGACACTGAGCTACAGAGTCATAGAGCCACCTGCCCAAGGCCACACAGCCAGCAAATAGCAAAGCAGGGTCACACTCTGGCCTCCTGACTCTGGAGCCCCCAGTGACCAGCAACCCATGGAGCCTCTTCCTGACATCCCCTGCAGGAAGTCACCTCCCCTGATGCTGCATCCTGCATTCCGCTGCATCCCCCAGGGCCTTCACTTCCTCTCTGGCCCTGCGTCTGTTATGTCACTTCACACATGCAGGGCTTAGGAAGGCCCATGCAGAGAAACCCAGAGCTCCCCTTCCTTGGCTGCTCAGTTCCTCCCCTCAGCTGATGCTTTTCTGTTGTCTAAGTGGAATGTTACTCAAACGTTTCCACCCGAGCTGAGCTTCCTTTCAAAGGATGAATAAAAGAATGAGGTGTTTTGTTTTCCTTTGCTCCCTGGCAGCACCTATGTTAAGAATTTGTGCTTAAACCATGACTCATTAATTCTTGGAGCAGAGTTACAAGGAAGTGAATGGATCTAATGCCTCTCTGAGATGTGGGCTTGAGCTCCTGTGGGAAAGAATCAACTGGAACCGCTCAGGCAAAGTTTCATTCAAAACACAAAAAGCCTCTCCACCCCTGCCCCTTCCCCAACAGCTCCCAACACGACTGTGTTGTTGCAGTAGCTCCATTTTCTTTCTTGTATGACTGTCAAATATTTCAGGCAAGTGATATCTCGTTCCTTTGTATGTGGGTGTGTGTGGATTGTTCGGGTTTATAATTATTAACTGAATCATTGGTTTGTTGTTTGATAGGCAGTTGGATTTGGGAACAGTTATTTACAGAACAAGGCAGGAGGGAGTTGGTTTAAATACAGTGCAGGGTAAATAAGCTTTGAAAAATACCTAGTTTTTGTAGACTGAAGTACAATAAGCATTCAGCTAAACTCAGTGAATTTTAACTCCCTCTGTCTATGCACGTTAGGGGCAGAAACGATCTTCTACTGGAACATTGAGATCCAGTTCTCAGCACATAGAAAGGTGTCCTCAGAGCTTCTTTTCTAGAAAGTAACCTATGTGGGCAGCCCAAACTCCCTTTCTCCAGCCCCGGGAATGAGACTGAATGGAATGCTCTTCAAGCAATTCATGGTCAACAGGAATGCAGGAATGGCAGGGAGTCAGCCTGCAGGGTACTGGAGATCCACAAGTGGGTGGCTCACACAGTGGTGCGCAGGATGTTTTCTTTGGAAGGGATCATCCAAAGAATTTCTTTTCTTTGAACAAGACAATGAGGAGTGGGAAGTCACTCTGGGTGTGACTGTTTATCTCTCTTCTTTCATGTGCATTGCCCAATTCCTTCCAAAACTGAAGGTTTGGAGCCAAGAGACATTTAGAGACTCAGCTAGAACTCCAGAGGCCAACGATCTTTCCCCTACTAGTCTTCACTCCCCTGTTCATCAGATCCAAAGGACTGCCTAAAAGGTGTTTCTGTAAACTACCGCACAGAGTAAAAAATGAGCTTACCACCGAATGTCCCCTCAGTATCACCATGACACAACTTCTGGAAAATGTAGCACCATGTCTGTCCAATTCAGGACTCAGTACACTCCCACCAAAATCACAGTCAGGGCTACGCACTAGCATTGCTACCTTCATTTAAGTCAGCACCGGTAATCACTCACTTATGAGCTCTTAACAGCCAGGTGGTGTCCTAGGCCCTGGGAATATCAGGAACAGTAGGCCATGACTTATGCCTTGGAGACCAGTAGCCTCTTGGAGTGATCCAGAAAATTAAATTATTCCCATCTTGTCTGATTACCAGGGCTGCCATATTCACAATACCCAGAGCTGCTGTGGACAAAATTTGTAAATAATTCACACCCAAATAAAAGCAAAAGTTATGCTAAGCAAAACCTTTCTTCCTTGTTGAATGTCTGCCTGCTCACTAGATTTTAGGATCTAGGGAAATAGTTCATTGTCTCTATTCTCCATCTAGGTAAATCCAGCATCTGACCCAAAGCTTTGCTTAAAATATGCCATCTCCATTAATAAAAGGACTGGACATAGGAACAGGGATGAAGGAGCAGAGCTGAGATTAGTGAAGAAAAGAGGATTTTGACAATAGTTGATGCTAAACTGGGGAGAAATGGGAGACATTTATTTTTCATCAGGGTAAGCACATGTTTGTATGTACATATATAGTATATGTATGTGTTTATATGTTAGACTTCAGTATCTTATTTCTACAATAACGTTTGGGGAATGGTCAGAATATAACTTTGCTTACACTCAGTCCTTATGCTAAAAATTTGACTTTTGTGCTTCCGGTGGTTTGCTTTGACAGTACTGTGCTTTCAGTGGTGGGAACTGAAAAACTGGAGAGCTTCAAGGTAATATTTAAATAAAGGGTTTGAAAGATTGGTAAGAATTGTACAATATTATTTCTAAGGAGCAGTTCTAGTGCTCCTCCTCTCCTTCCTCCTCCCATTCCCCTTTGTTTTTCATCTTTTTCTCCTTAACTCTCCTCCTCCTCCTCCTCTCCGGCTTCCATCTTTTCCTTTACAATGGGAAGTTGATAGGCATGTAGTGGGTTATTCATAATGCTAAGCTGAATGTATAATACAGCCACAATCACTTGGAAAGCACTGTGCCCTGCCTAGCTTGGAGGCACCTGAGTAACATAAACACACTGTCATTCTAGGACACCATTTTTTTGGATGGCTGGTAAAGCAACTGCAACAAAAACTCTTGCCCCCGAGCATTTAGATTTTATCTTCTCCCAACAGAAAGTTTTATTTTGATTTTCTTTTTTTTTCTTCTATTGAGTTTATTGGTACATTTTAGGTATACAGTACAGTTACATTTATTATTGGGATCTTGTA
>NW_022915423.1:0-211 GCF_012274545.1 Fukomys damarensis
AATATTTCTTTTTTTATATATACTGGGGATCAAACTCAGGTCCTTGCTCTTGCAAGGCAGGCATCAGAACCACTGAGCTAAATCCCCAGCCCAATATTTCCAATAGAAGGTTTTAGTGATTTCATTTTCAGATATGGCCATACGTTTTTAATAGTTCAGCAGTTCCAAATGGGAGCCCCTGACCTTTTCATCACTGATTACTTTGTTCAGA
>NW_022915424.1:0-205 GCF_012274545.1 Fukomys damarensis
ATGGGATTACAGTCTGAAATCTGGCACCGATCCTCGGTGTACATGAGAGCCTCAGAATCATTCTTTTTGAGCAATAACTACGGTCCTTACCAACAGAACAGCCTGGTACAGTGCCTGGCATGGGACAGACACTCTATCAATATTTTCACCTAAGCTGAACTGGAAAGTGGTTTGCAATTGAGCTCTGCTGAAATGCACACATACA
>NW_022915425.1:0-291 GCF_012274545.1 Fukomys damarensis
TTAAGATTCAAGACAGTTCATTTCCAAAACAAAGGGGGAGAGTTGAATTTGTCCTATCATAAAAGGGTAGGAATTTTTCTCAAGCAACTTTTAGTCATTTTGTTGTTATTTTCTCCCCATCCTTTCAATTGGTTGTTATAATGCTTCTTGCAAGCATGGATAATCAAGGCAAATTTGGATTGCTGCCATTAACACTCACAATCACAATCCTTTGCTGTTACTTAATACTTTTTTTTCATGTGGAGAGGTCATCTAAGTTGAAATCCTGTTGCTGATGATTAATTATAATAG
>NW_022915426.1:0-263 GCF_012274545.1 Fukomys damarensis
AGCTTTATAACAATCCCCTCCCTTCACTTACTTTTCTCATCTTGGAGGACTTTGACTGCACTACATAAAACTTAAGGTTTCTTTGTCCAGTCTTATTTATAAACCATGTTGCCCTTTGGATTCGACTTTTGTTGAGTCCGTAAACAATTTGGGGAGGATAAGATCTTCATAATATTCAGTCTCCTGTTCTTGTGTGTTACCTTTCCTTTTGCATAAGTCTTCTCAATATCTTTCAGTAAAGTTGTAATTCTACATGCAAGTTT
>NW_022915427.1:0-990 GCF_012274545.1 Fukomys damarensis
TAGATGAATTGCTACTAAAATGTACTCATTTTAAATTGCCTTGCTTTGATATGCTGCTTACAAAGCAACTTTCTTCTTAGTGGAGTGCAGTCTTTGAAGCCAGTGAAATCTCATTAGAAAAGAAAACTACATGCACGAATGTGAAATTTGACAGAGGACAGTAAATTTAAACTCATACGCCTAACGATGTTTCCAGATCTCTTTATGAAAAAGTACAATAGCCACAATGTTACTTTTTACAACCAGTTCGTATTTGGCTATTTGCTGTACAATATCCATTAACAAGAAAAAAAGTGAGCATTCCTTAATTACTACTGAAAGGAATAAAGGAATGAAGGAAAGAAAAGAGGGAGGGAAGAAGTGGGTGAGGAGAGCGGAGGAAGGGAAGGAGACAGCCAGGTAGGCTCGTTTCTGAAGCATCCCTTCATTGCTAGAAAATAAGATTCACCTAAAAATTTCTGTTTTGAAAAGCTAGCCAAAGAAACAATCTAAGTGGCTCTTCACAGATATCTCTGATAATCTGATCATCAAAAATAACATCAATCCATATACCTAAATGGAACAATGTAACTCATTCCAAAGTTATGAGTTCATAACTCTTAAAGACAGAACCTAATATGAAAGATATAAAAAACACTACTAACACAAAAAATTAGTAGAATTTATTTTCTATAAATTTTCACGAGTAGCTAATATACAGGTCTTTTATTTTCTAGTTATACACATATTTATGAGATACAGACTTGTGTTTCTGTTTGTATAAGCAGGGCTTTGTAGGTACAGTAGTGACATTAAGGCAGCTTTGTACCAAGAGTAGAATGGACTGATCAGCATGAGGTGCCAAAGAATCAGCACTTAATTCACACTAATGATCATATTCCAAATCTAAGAGGGTACAACTGCATCTTAGGTATGTCATACATTAGTAGAATCCAGAAGTGCAGAAATCTCGCAGCAGAAATAATCCCCCATCTCCTGGTAGAAAAAAAA
>NW_022915428.1:0-1195 GCF_012274545.1 Fukomys damarensis
TAAGCAATGCAGCAGGGACCACCGAGTTCTGCTCAGGACAAACCTCCTCTTGTCCATCACCATTTGCAGGTTGTTTGCTCTTTCAGGTTTTCCTTATTTGACCTGAGCTCTTAGGAGGCACCCCCTCCCTCTCTGCATACATCTGTAAGTCTGTGAGTGTTTGGAGGTGTAGAGAGGAGAGGAAGACAGTGATATCATGGATTAAATGTAATTGTCCCTGGACCAGATCCTGCCTTGATACAGTCCTGTGTCTTGCACTGTACTCTACATTTCTCTGCCCTAGAAATTGTTTCACCTTTCCACACCTGGGTTATTAGGCCTGCAGGCTAATAGTTCCCACCCCCTCTGCATCCCCATCATTAACAGCTCTGTAGAAGATGCTCCTTTCTTCTGAACTGAACAATGCCTTATAAGTTGCTTTCAGCATGGATCTCTAGGCAGTCTTTACTGGTGAATTAAAGCTGGCCCTGAAGTGCACTCCTTGGCTTTGGTCTCCCCTGGTGAACTGTGGCCTCCTCTGATGAGGTTCCATGCCCAGAGTTGTGCTGAGCAGATGGTGTGCACCCGGGAATACGGGCGACAACCAAAAGCAGAAGTGAATTGGCAGACTCCAAAGATGTCCCTGAATGACATTCCTCATCTGTCCCAGGCTTCTGCATTCTTTATAGTTCAACTTATTTTAGGATGCTGCCTCCATAGTGGTAAAAGGTAACCTGGAATTGGGGTGAGGTGAATTAGGCTGCAGTTCATGTAGGTGAGCATGATTTGAGAAATGTAACATCTTGGTGGTGGAAGGAGCCCTGGATCCAGAGTCACATTTTGGTCTAAAGTGCAGGTTTCTGCCCTGTTCCTGGGCTGCTGGGAGTAGTGTGCTGTAGATCAGTATGGCCAGGCCTAACTCATCTCCTCCCATGGAGGGCGTGCCTGGCTGAGAAGAGGACTGTCTTCCTTCCACCCATTTGCCAGAGAAACATCGAGCATTGTCTCCTGCAGACCCTAGCCTTTCTCCCTGTGCCACTCAAGCATCACCTCTCAGTTACAATAAAAATATGAAGCTAGGCATGCCACTTAGCACTCAAACCATGAGCGGCTGGCCATGTGGTGGAAGGAACAACTTTGGGATAGGGAGCCCTAGGCTACCGTCCCATTCCTCCTCTTTCACTCTGACACTAAGGTAGAAAAACAAGGCCCAACA
>NW_022915429.1:0-516 GCF_012274545.1 Fukomys damarensis
TTTTTTTTTTTGGTACTGGGGATTAAACTCAGGTCCTTGCGCTTGCGAGGCATGAGACAGAACCACTGAACTAAATCTCCAGCCCCTCTATATTCTTAACATTTTACAACAAAATGGTACATTTGTTACAATTAATGAAAGAACAGTGCTTTGTTATTGCTATGTAAAGGTCATACCTGATTCAGATATTTTTATTTTTAATCTAATGTCCTTTTTGCAGTCACAATGTCAAGCAGGAAACAATATTATATGTAATTGTCATATCTACTCAGGTTTCTCCTGGCTGTGACAGTTTCTAAAACTTTCCTTGCTTTTGATGATCCTGTCAATTTTGGATTGCACTAGTTAAATGTACTGTATGATACCCCTCATTTGAAATTGGTCTTATTTATTTTTATGGTTAGACTGAGCTATGGAATTTAGGAGGAAGACCAGAGATACAAAATACATTATACTATTGCATCAAATGTACAGCATTTGTTACTTTTCTCCACTGAAACAATACGCAGGACCTTA
>NW_022915430.1:0-238 GCF_012274545.1 Fukomys damarensis
TGTTTTTTAGCAATTTCTTATCCCTGTAATGCTTTAGATTTTGATAGGCTACTTTAAAACCTAGCCATTAGCAATTGCCATGGATCTGGTCTTTCCCCAACAATGAAATGTGGATGCTTCCAGCCTCACAGATGATTATGCATATTAAATGAAACAAAATGTGGACGTCTCCAAAATAATTCCTGGTGGATAATACATGGTTAAATATTACTTTTTCTCAGTTACTGTAATTTTTTTT
>NW_022915431.1:0-2498 GCF_012274545.1 Fukomys damarensis
AGTTGTTTCCAAATGGCAGGACAATAGGAAACCTTCTGACTCTTTCACCTCTGGCTTTGTCCTTCTCTGCTTCCCACAGACAGCACTTTCAGGCTCACATTTCTAAGAGCTCCTGTAAATGCTTAGCACAAAATATTTCATTGCCTTCCGAATTTCTCTTGCAATGATATTATCTGTTGTTGCCTTAATTTTATGTTGTAGAGAATTCTGAATTAATTGTTTCAAATTTTCTCTTTGAAATGTGATCATCATCTCATTCTATTCTCCTTTTATATTTTTTGTATGAATCCCTTGTTATTTTCCTGCTATTTATTCTATTCCTCCAGAAACTCGGATGCTGGCATAGATGTGTATAACAGTTAGCAGGAAGCAGACTGCAGAAAGAATTAATATCTGGGGAGAAAATAATTCACTGTTAATCAACCTAGAGGAAAAGGGACAGAGTGTTTAAAAAGATTTAAACTTTACTGAACACTTATGATGTGTGAGCACTCTGCCAAGTACTTTCTTTGCCCTACATCATGTAATCCTAATCCATTGAGGCATAGGTTCTTTCTTGATCCAGCTAAACAGATAAGACTTGGATGCTCATGGAGATTAAGGAATTTGACTTGTGGTTTTCACACCTCGCTAAGCCACAAGCTCTGTGAATGACCCACTACCTGTGCTGGGTGAGAAGGGTGTAAGAGACCGACCACTCAGTTAGGGTGGCACAGCCTCCTTTCCAAATCCTAGCAATTTCTCATTGGATTGTTCTTCCTTTTATGTGACTCCTTTTCTTACCTTTCAGAGTTTTGAAACTCATTAAGTTTTTCTTTCAAATTTAGCCTTTTAATTTTTCTATCTTAGGGAAAAGATACTACCCTTATTTTGAATTAAATTGGAGTTGTAAAAAAATGAGAGTATCAACAGTCCTAAATCCTCATAAGATCAATGGCCAGAGCAGAACTGTCTTCTTTAGTCTGTTTTGTGTTACTTTAACAAAGCACCCAGATTGTATAATTTATAACAGAAATTTATTCCTCACAGTTCTGGAGCCTTTTAGTCCAAGAGGGACCACATCTGGTGAGGGTCTTTTTGTTGCACCATTAACCTGGCACAAGGAGAGAAAAAGAGGTGAAACATGTCCGTTCATAAGGAACACCCACTCCTGTGGTAGCTGAATTGATGTATCACTAATCTGGGCTTGTGGGAACATTTCTAAAAACTGTTGCACTGGGGAGTCATTTTTCCACACCTGAGTTTTGCAGGAAAGAAGCACATGTAGTGTGGCCATTTTGTGACCCAGTCCACACCACGAGTTTGTAAAATACAAGCTGCACTCAGAGTTTCTCTTGCATATGGCTTGCCATCCTGCAGATGCTTTTGCGTCTTCCTGGTATGCCTCCATCTGTGTCACCCTGTTCTTCCTCCCTCACTTGCACTCCATTGGTCCTAGGCTGCCTAGTTATTATTTATCCTCAAGTTCAGCTGAGGCGCCAGTTCTGTGGCATCACTCTTGACCTTCCAGGCATACTAGTCCTTTGCTTCTCTTTACCTCCTCTTGACCTTCAGCAGATGATAATGCTAAGGTCCCTAAGGCAGAGTGCCCGACCTTTTTGGCACCAGGGCTGGTTTCATAGAAGGCAAATTCTTTTTCTCCATGAACTGGGGTACAGTTGTTTTCTGGATGATCCAAAGGAGCACACAACCTACATCCTTCAAATGCACAGTTCAGAGAAGGGTTCCTTTGCACTCCTGGGAGAATCTGAGGCTGCTACTGATCTGTCAGGAGGTGGAACTCATGCAGAAATGTGAGGAATGGGGAAGCTGTAAATACAGATGAAGCTTTGATTTCTGGTCTGCATCACTCCCTGGTACACACAACCTGATTTTTAGCAAGCCACTGAATGAAGGGTTGCGATACACTTGACATTGGTCATGGAGAATGTTGCAATCTGGTTAGCAAAGCATGTGTACTCATCGGAAGAAAAGCAAGTGATGTATTGTCTTGCCACTCAACCTATACCACACCAGCCTAGTGTGTCCTCTGTAGCAGAGGAATTCTGTTAAGGCCTGGGTAGTAAATATTTCCTCCTTTGTAGGCCTTTTGGTCTCTGTTGAAACTACACGCATGGAAAACAATTCCTGAAAAACATATTCTTGTCCTACAAGTCTTTCTAAAGCTGAGATCAACATCTCAACTTGAAGATTTAGGGATTAATATAAAAGTATCTCTATGATCCATTCTATCACAAAATGCAATGAGCTAGAAAGTTATAACATGCATTATGCATAGATGAGTAAATATATATTTCTGCATATATATTGAATGTGAGAACCTCTGCATTAAAAAAACATCTTATTACTTTATTATAGCAAAAATTGTTAGTAAAGTTCCATGCATCTTTTAAAAATTTTGTTAGTATATGTTTTCAGTGGTGAAGTTTACTCTCGTCTTAGGGAGTAGGTACATGTGCACCTCACAGCTCGATTCCTTCCCCTTCCTAGGTCTGACA
>NW_022915432.1:0-438 GCF_012274545.1 Fukomys damarensis
AAAAAAAAAGGTTCAATTACTTTGGCTATAAATGAAACACAAATAAATATAACAGATTGCATCTTACCTGAGTCAGAAAGGCTATCATGAAGAACACAAAGAATAAGAAATGCTGGTGGGAATGGGAGGAAAAGCACTTATATTGTTGGTGAGAATGTAGTACAAGCACTATGGAAATTAGTATGGGGTTCCCCAAAATTTCATTTTAACCAGCTATATCTTCCCTACATAACTTCCTAAGAGTTAAATACATCATATTACAGTACTTTCATACCTGTGTTTATAGTGGTGTAATTCACAGTGGTCAAACTTTGAAATTGCCCAATAAAAGATAAGTAGATTTTCTCTTTCAGGGGATTGAACTCAGGACCTTGTGCTCGCAAAGCAGGCACAGTGTCACTGAGCTCAATCCCCAGTCCTACAAATACATTTTTTTTT
>NW_022915433.1:0-301 GCF_012274545.1 Fukomys damarensis
AATTCTGGAGATGAAAATGGTCCCTTAACATATTTAAATTGGTTCTTGCTCTTGTTGTCTTATCTTATTCTTTTTTACATTATTTGGAGAATACTTTATTAGTTTCTGTAATCAAACCCACGTAGATATGACCTTACATATTTAGTACAATGCGTTACCCCTGTACACATGGAAAAAAAATAAAAAATAATAAAAATTAACATTTCTAGACCAATATGGCTGTCAATTTCTGTATAAGGCCAACTCAACACAGTAAATTGGGATAACTTTTTCCAAAGTTGACAGCACCGTTAAAGTTTCC
>NW_022915434.1:0-320 GCF_012274545.1 Fukomys damarensis
CAGCTGCTTTGTCTTTGAAAAAGAAGCCAAAAACAAAAACTGGAGGAAAGAGAGCTTCTTTAATAAAGATTGTGTTAGAAAACTCGTTATCCATGTACAGAAGGTTGACTCTACAGCCGTATCTCTCACTACATACTAAAGTAAAATCAAAATGTATCAAATATCTAAATGTTAAAATTGAAATATTTAATTTCTTGCCTGAGGCAAACACCCCTCTTAACTCTTAAAAAAGCCTATCCTTTTCTCTAAGGAGTGTCCTATTTCAGTGTGTGAGTGTGTATATATAAGTATATTTGAGAAGTCACATAGATATCTGGGTC
>NW_022915435.1:0-291 GCF_012274545.1 Fukomys damarensis
AGAAACATTCCTTTTCAACTAAATTTCAGTTTTTATTCATTTGTTATATTAAATAGAAGTGATCTTTGCTTCCTCAAAATCAGCATTATGGTTTCAGAGTGGATACTCCATACCAATTAATGTTAATTGAAAATCTTAGTGTATACACACACACACATACACACACACACCTGTGGCAGGCCAGGTCTTGGCCATTAGGTAATCAATCTCTTGTGATTTCTGAGAGCTCAAGATTCCCTCCACCCTCATATTGTAAAATTAAATTAGATATTTACAAAAATATTTATATTT
>NW_022915436.1:0-218 GCF_012274545.1 Fukomys damarensis
GTGTTTCCAACGGCTGCCTTGCAAACTCAAGGTCCCAAGTTCGACCCCGGTACCAAAAAAAAAAAAAGGCCCTCTTTCTAGGGAAATCAGGTTTTTCACGTTGCCATTTCCAAGTGAGTTTTAAAAGGATCCCAAGAGGAATTTAATGGGCTATCAAAAGAGATCGTTCCCTAAATGTAAGCCCACCCAGGATCTGGGTGCAGCTCAGGGAGGAAACA
>NW_022915437.1:0-253 GCF_012274545.1 Fukomys damarensis
ACAATTCATGTGGGGTCCTACAATCAATTTTAGCAGAAGCAGGGCCATCTGAGGAAGACAAGGTTACCTGTGGCTGAGTCCCTCGCCTGGGATATACTTTACTTCTCAGGTGGGTCATAGGAACTGCAGAAGGAATTTTCTAAAACAATGAAGATTTAATAAAGCTCAATGACTCTGCGTGGTCATACCAACCCCTTCGTGGCACAGAACGCTCCAACTAGTAGCACAGTCCTATTTTTCAGCCATTCAACAA
>NW_022915438.1:0-976 GCF_012274545.1 Fukomys damarensis
AAAAAAAAAAAATTGCTAAGTTTGAAAGTGTCACCAATGTGATTAATTAAAAACTTAGTGTTGAAATGTGGACCTTTAAGAGGTGATTAGGAACTGGGCACAGTGGTGCTTGCCTGTAACCCCAGAACTCTGGGAGGCTGAGGCAGGAGGATCAAGTTTGAGCCTAGTCTGGGTAACTTAGGGAACTCTGTCTCAAAATAATAAATAAATAAATTAAATAGCTAGCTGAGAATGTATCTCAGTGCAAAGGCCTTAGGTTTACATCCCAGAAAGAGACATAGAGAGAGAGAGAGGAAGGGAGAGAGGAATAGCCATTAGTTCATAGGCTCTGTCCTTATAAATGGATTCATTTTATGATCAGGGGAGGGGTTTGCTATTGCAAGAGCAAGACGTCATAAAGCACTCTTGCTGTCTCCGACAGTGTGTTCTCTTGTCCTTCCGCCTTGCTCCGTGCAATGCTGCAGCAAGAAAACTCTCCCAAGGTGTGGGACCTTGACCTGTGACTTCCCAGCCCCCTGAACTGCAAGAAATAAATCTCTGTTCTTTCTAATTAATCCAGACTTAAGTGTTCTGTCATAGCAACACAAAACCGACTAAGCCAGGAAGTCATAGACCCTCCTGGAACTCTTCTACAGAGCGGGGATGGGAGTAGGGCAAAGAGCCCAGGAACTGAATCCGCAGGAATGCCAGTGTGGCCGTGCAGGGTTAGGGACCGGCTGCTTCTAGCAACACTGATTCTCAGGCTCCACCTGAAAGATCCTGAGTCAATGGGTCTTAGACTTTAGCCTCCTGTTTCCCACCCCGTTTTCTGAGTTCTGAGATCGTGGCAAAGTACTCATCCTCCTGCTGTAAAAATGAGGATCTAGGCGCGCCTTGTCTGCAGAGGAGGATCTGGCAAGACAATGCACTCAACACTGGGACTGTTTTCCTTTTGCAATTCTCAAAAGAGAATGCAGGTGCTCCTGAGGTACAGCAG
>NW_022915439.1:0-202 GCF_012274545.1 Fukomys damarensis
CAGTGAGAAGGCGGCCCTTACTACTAACAAATACCCGCCCCCACGAAAACCAAACCAAAAAAACACCAGGTGCCATGCTCAACCTCACACCCTGAACTGCTGATGTGCTCTCCACAGCACCAAGGGGTGTGTGACTCAGCCTAGGGAGGGGGCACTGCTGGGTGGCAGTGGGTAGGTGGATGAGCGGGCTGGGATGACAGTG
>NW_022915440.1:0-1660 GCF_012274545.1 Fukomys damarensis
AAGGCTTAATGTCTTAATACAATATAAATGTTAGATTTTTATTTGAAGATTGGTTGTTATAAACATTAGTGAAACTTTTTTGTGGTATTAATTCTTGTGCAAGTTCTTCATTTTAGTTAAAACAAGTTAATAATTTATTTAGACATAAAAAAACTCCATCTTCCCAAGGTTTTTGTTTTTTGTTTTGTTTTGGTTTTTTTGGTACCGGGTATTGAGCTCAGGTCCTTGCACTTGCAAGGCAGGCCACCAAACCGCTGAGCTAAAGCCCTGGCCCAATCTTCTTTTTAAGTGTTGATATTTCTGGTTTTGATCTTTAACAGGAAAAAATAAACACCAAAAATAATTTAAATATAAAGCAGAATTTTTTTGGGGGGGTACCAGGGATTGAACTAGGGTCCTTAAACTTGCAAGGCAGGCCACTTAACCACTGAGCTAAATCCCTGGCCCTAAAGCAGAATTTTTAACATAATTTCTAATTGATGTGGAATGGTTTTCATTTGTTTTATTTTAACTTGGTTGTTTATTTCTTCAGTAAAGTAATAGGATTTTAAAATGTCAAAATAACAGACAGTAAATGGCCAGTGTTTATTTCTCAAAAGATTTGGCTTTCTAGCCTCTGAAATAGATGTAAGCCATGCAAGGAAAGCTATAGAGTCAAGGATAAGATTAAACTTCTGCTTCTCAAAATCTTGCTATTATTTAGCCTCCTATTCTGAGTATTTTCTTCAACTCTTTCCCATTCAAACAGCTAGCCCCACAATTTTGTGTTTCCTCAAAATCTCTATTTTTACTTTTTGACCTTAAACACCTCATGCTTTCTCAGATTTATATTCTTCATTTAATTTATAAGAAGATAAAGTCTAAGAATTGTATGGATTTACAGAATTTTTATTATTGCCTATTTTTATACCTATCCAAGTTTCCAAATCATATGGTGCAGGCCCTGAATATCATATGCCCATCTTTGATGTTGCTCATGGATGAAATGTCCCAGATGAGAAATGTGGTTTCACAGAACCTCACAGCTCCAACTTGCTGACTGAAGCACAGGGAGGCACTTCTGCTCTCCTACATGTAAAATATTGCATTTCTATTCCTGACCACCAAACCCAGGTAAAGGAGGCCTTGCAAGAAATGGATACAAAGGTGTCCACCATCCAGGACTTGCAAAAAGACTGACCCAATGGTAGGAATCCCTGGGATCCACCTGGTGCTGAGTGGCTCTCAGTGGGACTCTAATAGCCATGGGGTTGGTGTTTATATGTTACTCCCTGTATTCATTGGGCACAAGGGGCAGCCCTGTGCACCTCTCCCAAGAAAGAGCAACCTCCTGATCTTTGAGGGTGTGCAATGTGGAAGCTGCTGTGAGATGTGTCAGCCAAAACCTGATTATCTGAGGACTTCCAGAGGACATGACCCCACTATTGGCACAGGTGCACAATGGGCATACCTATATAACTATAAATCACTCATGTATGTGCAGTATAAGCGAGCAACCTCCTGATCTTTGAGGGTGTGCAATGTGGAAGCTGCTGTGAGATGTGTCAGCCAAAACCTGATTATCTGAGGACTTCCAGAGGACATGACCCCACTATTGGCACAGGTGCACAATGGGCATACCTATATAACTATAAATCACTCATGTATGTGCAGTATAAGC
>NW_022915441.1:0-237 GCF_012274545.1 Fukomys damarensis
AAACACAGGAAGGGGGCGCTACTTTCACCTGCCCCAGAAACCCCAGCCCCGGGCGGGGCCGACTGCGTTCTGTGGGTGTGACCGGGACTCCCAGCGCGTCTCTCCGAGGGTCGCAGTGCCTCCCACCTGGATGTGCTTCATGTTCTCGAAGAAGTCCATCTCCGGGTCCTGCCGGTGGGTGAGCTGCACCAGCTCTCTAAACTCCGGCCGCTCGGGGAAGGCGAGAATCAAGCAGGA
>NW_022915442.1:0-326 GCF_012274545.1 Fukomys damarensis
AGGGGAGGGGAAAGGAAATAAGGGAAAAGAAAAAAATGTGAAAAAGGAAAAACTGGAAACAAAATCTTTGTAAATAGGGAAGGGTGAAGCGGGTGAGGGGAGCGCAGGGGAACGGGGAAAACATAAGAACCAAGACCTGTCATGTAAAGGTCCAAGATCCCAAAGATAAATGTAATTGTATCGTTTGCTTTAAATGTACTAATCTTAATGGGGCAGGGAATTTTACAAGGATATATTTGAGCAAGGAAGGGAAAACCAGTAACAATGTATACAGCATATGCGACACATGGGGAAGTAAATTGACAAGAGTGCCAGACCGGCTTTCT
>NW_022915443.1:0-505 GCF_012274545.1 Fukomys damarensis
CCTCTTGGATTGTTCCCTCTACCTAGATGTATTGTGCTTCTTTGTCTCTCTTAATCAGTGTTGGTTTCAAATCTACTTGATCTGCAAATAGGATAGCTACTCCTGATTTTGGAGGATTTTCCTATTATATGCAGTATGGATTTACACCCTTTAACTTTCATTCTGAGTTTCATTTTGAGTTGAGTGTGTTTCTTGTATGCAGCATATTATTGGATCTTGCTTCTTGACCCATTCTGCCTGTCTATTTCTTTTAACTGATGAATTGAGACAATTAACATTGATGGTTATAACTGATATGCATTGACTTACCCTTCTCATAACTATTTTGTTGGATTCTCTCCCTTTGCATGTAATGTCTTGTTGTGCCTGAGGGGTTCATTTTGATGGACTTCCTTTGGTTTTGATCCTGATTGTCTTCTCCTAGGATATCCTGATTTATAATTTTTTCAATTTTACAGTGATGTGAAATCAATATACATTCAGTAGAAATCATATTTAGAATTTT
>NW_022915444.1:0-1092 GCF_012274545.1 Fukomys damarensis
ATGCTGTCTTAAAGATAGGTGTGCAGCAACAGGAAGTGCTAGGTCTAACATCCAAGAGTGTGCTCTTCTTTGCTTTTTTCTCCTGTTTCTGGGATAAGGCTGTGGTTGCAAGAGCTTAAGCAGCCGTGTCAGTTCATGAAGTAGAATCCACAAAGTGACCAAGGTAGAAGTGTCTCTGACATTATGGAGTAAAATATTGTTCCAGACAGACGCATCTGAGCTTCTTTTATGGTAAAGAGCAACAGAGTTCTTCTTTATTGTTTGAGCTACCACTATTTTGAGATTTTTGCTACCTCTATAGAGTCTAATCCCTATGAGTACGAGTCCTCTCCTGAGCCAATCTCTCTTTATATTCATGTTTGATTATAAATCTTTTTGTTTATATTTTCATTGTGTCCATTTTCCAGTGCCCAGAATTAGCACTCAAGGCATGTGCTTTTCCTCTGCCAATGGACTGTAAAATGCTCACGGCACCTGTGTCCCCTGTAGTAGCTACCTTAGTATAGCAGTTAAGACAGAGCAAATGCTTCCAATTCAGATGGCCTTGGTCTTGAATACTGAAAAGCTGTGTGATTTTGAAGAAATTGCTTAATCTTGCCAAGTTTCTATTTATCAAAAACAAATCATAATATGTACCTCTTAGCTTACTTGGAAGATTAAATTACAAATAAAGCTGTTAGTAATGGGAGTGCTGATTATATCAAAGTGGCACAGATATTAAGAGCTCAAGAAATAGCTAATCAAAAGGAATTCTCCCGAAGCAAGATCTATACTCTAGGAATTCTATACATTGCTGGGTCTTGACTAGAGGCAACCTAAGATATGTAAGTCATTTGTTATTCATCCAACCAAAAAGTATGAAGTCTATGCTACCTGCCAAGTGGTGGAAGATACTCTGGGGATATTGAGATCTGTTTGACATGGCGATTGCCTCAAGGTGCCTATAATCTGTTGGAGGGACCAGCAGGTAGACCAGTAAGCTATATTAAAATCTTATAGATATTATGCTAGAAATGCTATAAAGTTCAGTGATTACCCAGAGTGATCAGCTCTCCTTGAGGCAGGGTTATGAAAATGGAAAAGTAATGAAGT
>NW_022915445.1:0-215 GCF_012274545.1 Fukomys damarensis
TGACTCCAGGGACCACATCCCCCTGCATGCTAATATTCCTCACACACCACTCCATACCAGAAATATTACTGCTAACAACATCCCGTTAAGATCCACAAGTCAGCTCAGTCACGGCCAGCTTGCCCCCCCCCACAGGAAAAGCCTTCTTTTGCATATGTGCAAGCACAGTGAAACCACTTCTGAATATGGTGATGACAACCCCACCTTCTTGTTTA
>NW_022915446.1:0-461 GCF_012274545.1 Fukomys damarensis
TCAAAAGCATCTTTTTAATAAAACTTTGTTGTTTATTCCACAGAAAATTTAATCTTTTGAAAACGACCAATGTAGACATATAACAATGATGTATTTAAGAAATATTTATTGGGATGTATCTCTCATAAAGCTATGAAAATTACTGAGGGTCCCATTAATGAACAAAGACCAGAATAACTTTTCTGGGCAGCTGTTCCTTTATTCACCAAGGGAAGTCCAATTTAGCACTCTCCCCAAACCAAAGGGTCTCTAATACATTGACAATTCTTTTTTAATAACCTGTAAAAACTAGACTGTAAAAATTAACCCATTATTTTTAACTAATGAAAGATTTCTGAGTTATTATACAGAAACAATAATATATATTGGAATTGTAAAACTAATTTACCGTCATTTTCATCATTTGACAACTTGGGAGGAAAAGGCTTAATTTTAACCTTAATAATATTGACCTATAAGCC
>NW_022915447.1:0-2533 GCF_012274545.1 Fukomys damarensis
GATAAGCAATGTCTTACTGATAATTGTGCTGTTAATTTAAATTATAATTAAATTTATAGTTCTGTTTGAGTTCTATGATTGTGCTTTAGAAGCACAAACACTAAGTTGTTTTTGTTTTTGTTTTTTGGTACCAGGAATCAAACTCAGGACTTTACCCTTGTGAGGCAGGCAGTAGCACCACTGAGCTAAATCTCAGGCCTACAAAGGGTTTTTATGTTTTATTTTACTATTCCTGCTGCTGGGCATAGTAAGGGCTCAATAAGTGTTGAACAAATAACTGAACACACCTTTTTAGAGCATTCATATCCCTTCCTTTTAGCACTTTACTTCCCCAAATCTGCCCTCTGATACCCTAATTCCATCCCCAATAAACAATCTAACTGCAGTTACTTCCAACCACATTCTATTAGAAGAATTTGTGAATCTGGGATTATGCAAAAATATCTTGACTCTCGAGATGTCAAATAAAGACCACATACGATTGATTGCTATGCAGGTATCAGAAGAATGAAGTAAGCCAGACTTCCTAAATGGTCCTAACTTTATGGGTAGCATAGTCCTATTAGTAAGTTGAAGTCTCTCAGAGATCATCTCACACAGCTTACCTCTTTGTGACATTTGGAAAAGATAGCTTTTCTCTGTCTCAAAACCCAAGATACTGATTGTCATAGCTGTATGAGAATTTTAAAAAATGTGTAGTCCAATTCTCTCATTTAAAACATAAGAACTTTGAAGTTTGGAATGGTTAATTTATTAGCTCAGTTAAAAGGTCTCACTTTTAATTAAACTTAGCTAGAGCTAAAGAATAATGACAAGTATTTTGGGCTAGTGACAATGACTTCAAAACAGTGACTTCTGGAACCGACAGAAGGTGGCAAGAGATGGTGTTGAAACAGTCCACTGTGGTTGTTAGGAATAGGCACAAATTGAAATGAAAGAAAGAGATAAAAAAAACTTTTATAAACTAACATGGAAAGGTCTCTAGATACCGTTGAAGGAAAAGGTGTGAGGTAATATGGGAGTTCATTTATGCATATCAAAATGAATAGTGTATGTTTTTCTCTCGACAAGGTATGGATGAATGTAGACAAAGGATGAATTCCAACCTGAAAACAGTGCAGGGCTCTAGGACTGATTTTGGTAGTCACAGAAAAGTTTGTCCTTATCTACATTATGTAAATTTTTAAAGGAGGCTTTATGCATTCATCACTTAGAAATTAATCTCATCAGCACTCGGGAGGCTGAAGTAGGAAAATGTTTAGCTGGTTCAAGGCCAGCTTAGATAACAGTAAGACACTGTTTCAAGAAAGAAAAAAAAAGAACCAATTTTAAAGAGTAATGCTATATTTTTGTTCTTGTTGTGCTCCACGTCACTCACATGGCTTTGTTTCTATCACTATGGACTGTGCTCTGAGGGATTCATCCTATTGTCTTAATCCTAGTTATATGTCTAGATTAACACCACACTTTTAAAGGTCATAATCTGACATGCAAGGAAAGGAAGGATAGAGTGTTTGGGGCGATCTTCCAAAAAGCATTCATTGCCCTGTCCTTCATATTGATTACCATTTTATACCTTGAACATAATAGTAATGATGAGAAATAATAATAGAATATGTAAATGCTATACCTACTAAATGGAAATAGCTCAAAGGTCTTCTGAGCACTAGCTTTGCCCAAGATTCTCCAAAGCACCTTCACACACTATCATTCTTGTCTCATCTTCATCCCACTCTGGGAAGTTACCCTGTTATTCTTCCCATTTTATAGATGAAAACAACAACACTGAAAGTAACCAATAGACCTACCTGTGGCCTCAGGGATGTGGGTGGAGGCACCTAGGTCTGAATGCCTCGGGTCAGGAGTGGGCATCTCTTGGAGAAATGCTGGCCACCTATGTCTGTACAAAGAGTGGAAACAGAATTTTGTTTAAACCAGAAAATGCAGGATTTGGGACAATCCTTCTGTCTAATGTGCTTCCCCACACTGCTTCTTCCTTGAGCTCTTTGACTCTTTTTACTGAAGGTTGCAATTGCCCTTGGGTTACAAAGTCAAATGCATAATTCTATCAGGCAGTGTGTAGCGAGGGACAAACTATGCTCCTTTGGAGAGTAAAAATCCATCTATTGGCTGTACAGGCTTAGTAATTATATCTCAGTTACTAGTTTATTTAAAACAACTACTGTATATAAAAGCAGCAAGAACAATCTTTTAAAAGAGGTAAGGTTTGGCCTGCCTGGATCACTGAATCATTTTATTTTAAAATTTACTTCTGTTGTCAGCTTTTTTTCTTAAACATATGGAAAAGTACAAAGTACTAATTTTTTAACTGCTGAAAATTTTTAAAGTGGTAAATTTTGAAATTATTTTTATACCTTATAGGAAGACAGGTATTTTTCAAGAGGCGGGTCATCTTAACTCTATATAATAATTTTCCCTCTGTCTAAACTTTAGAAGTTTATTTTACTGTTTTTCTGGCCATAGCCAAAGCATCTCAGATTCATCACTGAAAGTTTGAGTTGGACTAGAGGAA
>NW_022915448.1:0-211 GCF_012274545.1 Fukomys damarensis
CAGGACACGAGGCAGCCACAATAACACAACTGAAGATACTCACAAAGGGACTTCCAGTGGGATTCGTGTGTTGGGAATGGTGTGTGGGGGGTGGTGGTGACAATTTGCCTTTCACTGTAATGATTTTTTAAACTGTAAACAATCAGCATATCTTTCATCCATGCCTCATATCTAGTGAAGATGCAGTGAGAATGGAAAGACAGGAATGAAT
>NW_022915449.1:0-264 GCF_012274545.1 Fukomys damarensis
ACACTCGAATGGTTTGTTATTATTTTCACTGAGCCCTATGTCTTCTTCCAAAAATTAAAAAAATGTATTGTCAAAATCATGTAATCTTACAGCATTCTTAAATGAGTTTGATGAAATTTTCTCCAACTTTTTACCTAACTGACTTCTGTTTGTCTTTAAATGTCTGTTCTCGGAAATGCTTTCTCACCCAGTTTCTCCTGGCAAACTGATCACTAGCACATTTATATATTTTTCATTTCCTTGTATGTATATGCTTTTTACATG
>NW_022915450.1:0-246 GCF_012274545.1 Fukomys damarensis
ACCTAGGCCCTCGTTGCAAAAACAAGACAGTAAATCACAAAAAAGAAAAGGAATTCTGCTTTAGTTTAACAATTTTTCCCTATATTCAGGAGGGAGAGAGAAAAAGACAGAGATAAAGAGAGACAGAGAGAGACAGAGAGAGAGAGAGAGAGAGTTTCAATCTAATTTGTGTAGTGAAACTAAAAATTAGACTCCCTATAGTGCTGATCTAACCTTTTTCAAGAGTCAGCCTTTCCTTTTTCAAGT
>NW_022915451.1:0-730 GCF_012274545.1 Fukomys damarensis
GCCCCCCCACAAAAAAAGCAAAAACAAGACAGAGCAGAGACAACTCAAGGCTGACAGTCTAATGCTTGCTAAACTCACCAAGGTCACTGTGCCTGGAAGGTGAATTGCTGAAACACAGCTGCCTACCTCCCTATGTCCTAAAGATAAACTGCAAAAGCAACATTTACCTCCACCTCCCTACTCTTTGCTAAGCTCTGCTTCTGTAAAATTCTGCTTGCTCCCCTACCCTGGCTGAAGAACAGATAAATATGAGAACAAACAGAAAAACAGGGCTCAGACTCTGGAAGGTAACTTCTGGTCCTGACAGCTAGTGAATAAACCTGCCTTTCCCTTCAAATCTGAGTGCCATGCTGCTCTCTTCCTTGGTCTGCCTGCCCTCCAAGCGTCATTTCATTGGGATTTTAAAAATCTAAGTAAAGAAAAAAAGACATCCATTAAATCATCGCAAGATGGTCTATGATAGAGGATCCCCAAAGGCCATATGCTAGAGTCCAAAGAGAGGGAAGAGTTTACTGTGGTTATAAGTGCAGGCGAGACAAACTAGGATGAACAAGTAGTTTAAGCAGATATTTCCTCTTGTAGTTTTTAAAACGAGGTGAGGTAAGCATAGCAATTTGGGATTAATAGCTAGCATTTATTGCTTACTACATAGCAGGTACTAAACTAACATAGGTCATTTACTCATTTAGTCAACATCTCTATGAGGAAAGGCATTTTTGCTATCCATTTT
>NW_022915452.1:0-201 GCF_012274545.1 Fukomys damarensis
ACCGAGTTCATCCTCGCGGGCCTCACCGACCGCCAGGAGCTGAAGATGCCCCTCTTCACGGCCTTCCTCTCCATCTACGTTTTCACGGTCCTAGGCAACCTGGGCTTGATCCTGGTCATCAGAACAGACGCGAGACTCAGCACGCCAATGTACTTCTTCCTGAGCAACCTGGCTTTTGTTGATTTCTGCTATTCGTCTGTC
>NW_022915453.1:0-416 GCF_012274545.1 Fukomys damarensis
GCAAGTGATATCTTGCTAACAATAGAATACGTGTGTTCATAGCAAATGGGAGCATTGTGAGGGTTACTGATGACAATTTGTCTTTTACTGTAATAGTATTTTTCATTTAAATATTTACTGTACTTTTTGACACACACACATATATATATCTGATATACATATAAATGGTATTTATTTATATATGTATATATGGTATTTATTCTGTCAATCTTTGCCTTTTAATGGGATTGTTTATGTCCACTCTCATTTATTGTAAAAATTGCAATACATGTTTAGACATATTTCTAATCATTAGTTCACCGCACTGCCTGATTTTGTCTCTGGCACACCTCGTGCTTGCATTTACATCATGGTGGGAATCCAGGCAGACTCTTTTTTGAAACAGTGATAGGAAAAAAACAAGGACAGAGCTGCCT
>NW_022915454.1:0-205 GCF_012274545.1 Fukomys damarensis
AGCTCTTTGAGGTATCTCCGTACTGGTTTCCACAATGGTTGCCCCAGTCTGCACTCCCACCAACCATGGAGAAGGGTTCCTTTTCTCCCCACAACCCTGACAACATTTGTTATTGGTTGATTTCTTGATAGCACCCATTCCTTGTGGGGTGAGGTGGAATCGCAGTGTTGTTTTCATCTGCATCTCTCGAATGACCTGTGATGTG
>NW_022915454.1:336-545 GCF_012274545.1 Fukomys damarensis
ACGTGTGTAAACTGAATAGTTTTTCTGGTGTGAATAAACTATAATAGTACATAAGATCCTAATGAGATAACTGGCAATATGAAATGGGAAGAAAATGGCAAAAGGTGCAGGAACAGTGGGAAGGGTAGGGGAAAGGGAATAAGGGAAAAAATATGAGAAAATGAAAAAATGGAAATACAGTGTTTCTAAATGGGGAGGGGAGGAGGGGG
>NW_022915455.1:0-212 GCF_012274545.1 Fukomys damarensis
AGAGAGAGAGAGAGAACAATGAAAATGGTGGCAAGAATTTTGAAAAACTGCGAGTTATTAGAAGCCTCTCTATGTACACTGACAATTGTATCCTACTTTTAAAACCTGACAGGGAGTCTTTCTGTGAAGTAGCCAGTGTAGCATTGTACGAGAAATAATGCTTCTTATATTAATCTTTTCTTCTATGGTTGCCTAGAAACGATGGTCTTATT
>NW_022915456.1:0-368 GCF_012274545.1 Fukomys damarensis
TCACAGTGATCCTCCTGCCTCAGCCTCCCAAGTGCTGGGATTACAGGCATGTGCCATCACGCCTGGCTTTTTTTATATTTTTAAATTTTTTTTGGGGGGTACCGGGGATTGAACTCGGGTCCTTATGCTTGCAAGGTAGGTGGCGGAACCACTGAGCTAAATCCCCGGCCCTAAATTATTATTATTATTTTTTGATATTGGGTATTGAACCTAGGACTTCTGCCCTGAGCTACATCTCCAGCCTTTTTTATACTTAAAAAAATTTTTTTTTCAGACAAGTTCTCACTAAGTCATTAACTTGCTCAGGCTGGACTCAAACTTGCAATTCCCTTGTCTCAGCCGCTCAAAGAGCTGAGACTGCAGGTGTG
>NW_022915457.1:0-302 GCF_012274545.1 Fukomys damarensis
CTACAAAATTTCTATAGCCAAAAGTCAAGGAGAGCACCAGGAGCAAAACTTAATCATTCAAAAAAGTCTGGTTGTGATAGTGATACACAGATATCTGGAAAGATGCAGTTCAGATATTGGAACCCATATATGGTCTCTGGGCCACTTCCTCATTTATTGAGGCAATTGGTACTCTCTATACCTTTATTTAATGATCATGTAAAGTCCTAAAAAGGAGCAGGTTTCTTGTAAGTTAGCATTGATTTTCATTAGTATTTATTTTCATCATTTCCCTTGAAATCTAGATAAATATTGGGGCTCAA
>NW_022915458.1:0-232 GCF_012274545.1 Fukomys damarensis
GGAGTCAGAGAG
Organism: Fukomys damarensis; assembly: GCF_012274545.1. Classification (NCBI taxonomy): domain Eukaryota; kingdom Metazoa; phylum Chordata; class Mammalia; order Rodentia; family Bathyergidae; genus Fukomys; species Fukomys damarensis. The sequence continues at coordinate 13 of NW_022915458.1, forward strand.
AGGAAGTAGAGGCTGCTGTGGCCACAGAATATGGGCTGGAGGCCTAGACCAAGTGATGGGACATCCAATCCTCACAGACTAAGAGGCCACTCAGGCTTGGGCTGACCTTGGCCTTGGGGCTGGCCAGGCAGGAGGGAGTGCCAGGCCCAGAGCCCCATGGCCTAAGGGGAGTGGAGCATCCTCTCTCTCTCCCTCAGTTTGGCTGGGGGCCGAGGCCTGA
>NW_022915459.1:0-223 GCF_012274545.1 Fukomys damarensis
TAGTTTCTGTCAGTGTCTTTCAGTTCCATTATGAGAATGACATCAATGCCTCATAAAATTCTTTATACTAAAGAGTAGCATTCAGTACTGTTTGGGTTGATTTTAAAAATTCAAATAAAAAAAAAATCTTAAGGAGCCTTAGTACTGATTTAAAACAAATGCCACAGTATGGATTTCAAGAAAAGTATTTTAGTCAGTCCACAAGGTTTCCCAGTATGTGACA
>NW_022915460.1:0-2200 GCF_012274545.1 Fukomys damarensis
GGGACGTGAGGGACGAAACTGGTTCCCGATCACTGCCTGGAAGAAGTCCTACAAATTATGGGGCTCTGACTCTGAACCAGAGCCCTAGTGCCATCTTCCCTGGTTTCCTGGCACCATCTACGAGCTCCGATATTCTCTTCTTGCCTCGGCAAGGTTATGGTCTGGCTAATGTGGCCTTGAGGGACAACAGCAGTTCGCATCGTACCCATCTCCTGTTCAGCTCCTCTTTAGTCAGGCCCTGCCTGCTTCTGGGGCTCCCCTGTGTGCATCTGAGTGCACACAATCCTAGGCCCAGTCACAATCCTTGTTGACTGAGTGACAGAACTGCCATCCTCCACTTCTGAATCTATGTCAGAATGGTCTAGCATGTTCTGAACACTGAGCTGGGCATGGTGCTCTTTCCACCCATCAGTCCTGAAGCCTGTGCCTCACCAGTCATGACCATGAATCCCAAAAACCAATCAGGAAGCTGTTCAGGGACAATAAGGCTTCAGACCTTCTTCCATGTGCAGAAATAGTCACTGAACTGTACGGCAAAGGGTCCTTGACCATGACCTCAAAACACTTGTAGGTCAAAATTCCCCATGTCTCCACAGCCAGGGCATGGCAGGAGATAGCCAGCAGGGTTTCAGAAGCCTTTGTTCTGGAGGGGAGTCCGAGGATACTCTCTTCCCTTCCACCTGTTTGCTGAGCTTACATCACAGCCCTGGAAATAGAAGCTGATCTCTCATTACTATTTCAGAAAGTAAACAGTTTCTCCCTCTGTGTAAACAAGGAAGCTGTGGAGCCTCCTCTGAGCATGATGATATGGAAGGATACCCAGTCTGGTTTTGCCTGGGAGGCAGCAGAACTTTGCCAGAACAGCTGGGAGCTGGAGCGTTTCCTGCTGGCAGCCACCAGGAACACCCTGCTGGTCTTTGCTCAACCTCGCAGCTATCCTTCTCCTTCCCCAGTCCTACAGAGCTGGAGGGACCTGTCCTCCACCTCCATGCAGGACCGAGCGTCAGTGGGAATCCCAGACACCTTTCACCTGCATCCACACGCCTGCCATTCTTCTTCCCCCTCCATTTGTTTACAGCTGGGTTCAAAACGGGCACCTCACAGCCCTCTCTCTGCCCTTCATCAACATCCCAGCTACAATGACTCCCGCCGTCAAAACACAACTCTAAAGCACCAGGCAGCACTATGGTCCCAGAATTTCTGGAACCTTCTCTAGACGTGGACTGCCCATGGGGCAACCCTTGAAGGCCCTAAATTATATTCCTAAAATATGCCTTTCCCCTCCCCCTCTTCTTCCTCCTCATAGCTTGAAGTTAGGCTGTCACAAGCCATTTTTATTAGATTTAAACACATTGTCCTTCCTCCCACACACTATTATGTTTCTGTTTGGTGAAGAATATTGAATACTCAACCATCTAAGGGCTTTAAATACTAGAGTCTGAGGAGGCAGAAGAGCAAATAGGAGAAGACAAGTTTGTGCAACTATTTAGAAGTAAGCTAAATATAAAATTGAGAAATGTGTATTTAGTTGGCTGTACCATACAGCACCCTGATATCTCAATGCTAGAAATTTTCCCATTACTTCCTCCTTTTTCTGATTACAGACCTGGGAGAGAGGGCCAATATCAGAGTCCCAATTCTTGAGTTACATGAAGGAAGGTGATCATTGCTACCTTGTTACAGCCTGTTTCTAGATGTCCCCCAAAGCCTTATGCTTTTTTGGAAGTGGCTGGATCTAGGATGTGTGATGCTGGGATTAAGATACTCTACCCTGGGTGTGAGTGCTACCTGCCCCAAGGGCAGGTAGCCTGGATAGAATACAAGGGATAGAAAGAGGGCTGCTGCTGTTGCTTGCTGCCTTTTGCTTGCCCTGCTTTGCCATGAACTTTTTCCTCTGTGATGCCCCTTTGCTATGCCACATGCCTTCAACAGAAACGTCTACAAACTGTGATCTGCAATGAACATTTCTTCCTCTAACTTTAGGTGTTAGGTATTTTGTCTCAACACTGAGAAAGTAACTAAGACACCCCTCTACCCACTCTTGCTAGCTATAACCATAACACTCCATGGGTTCCATATCTGTGTTTGCAATATACCTAAGTCTGGAGGATAAAGAAGGCAATATAAACAGTTTTCCAAGGACTGAACAGCATAGAGACATAAACGTGCACATGCACACACACACACACACACACACACA
>NW_022915461.1:0-258 GCF_012274545.1 Fukomys damarensis
AGTGGTGCTGTGGTGGAAGGAGCCTGGCATCACTGCCAGGCCAACTTGGCCCGAGCCCTGCCTGCAGCACTTTGTAACAGTGTGCTCAAGTGAATAACTGCTAAGCTTTCAAGTGACTGTGAGGCCCACCTGCCACTTAGGAACCACTTGGACAGGTCACTTGGCCTCTCTGAATCTCAGCTAAAATGAGGAAATGGATGGGAGGAGTAGCTCAGTGGTATAACTCATGCTTGTATGTAAGGTCCTAGGTTCCATCCT
>NW_022915462.1:0-214 GCF_012274545.1 Fukomys damarensis
ATTAAATAGTGTCAATCTCTTTGCTTCACTTAAGTCATTTTGTCATTGGAATTAATTTATGTAGTCCTCCTCCTTTAAGGAAAGTGTAATGCAAGATCGCTGAGATTTCATTCTGTTTCTGACTAGCTCCGTAGCTTTTGATAATCATACTACTTCTCAGGGTCTTGGTTCCTAAAGAAAAGCTTTGTTTGTGACCTGGATGATCTGTGATGTC
>NW_022915463.1:0-264 GCF_012274545.1 Fukomys damarensis
CTGTTTCACCTCTGTTTAAACATTTCAAAAATGAAATTTCATACTTCTTACTTCCTGATAACAAAAAAGAAGAATGCAGATTCTTATCCACTGTTTTGAAATTCTCTAGTATGCTAAAATAGCTTAGAAATTATTTTAAAAAGAAACATAAACATTCATGTTTGTAAAGCATACTTATTGACACTGACATATTACAAATGCCTCATTAAGTCTAGAAAATCATACAGTGTTTTGAGACTGGCTACTCTTAGTTTACTTTTAGTA
>NW_022915464.1:0-1328 GCF_012274545.1 Fukomys damarensis
AAGTTCCTGAATCTGATAAAAAGCATCTATAATAAAACCTACTGTTAAGATATCTAAGAGTGAAAAAGTAAATGCTTTACTTCTAAGATCAAGAATGAGGCCAAGATGTTTACACTGACCACTATTACTAAAGTACTTGAAGCTCTAGCCAGTGCAATAAGGCAAAAAAAGAGCTTACCACAAAGAAATCAAAAAGGAAAAACAAGGTTGGGATATAGCTCAGTGGTGTTGCCGCCTGCCTTGCAAGTACAAGGGCCTGAGTTTGATCCCCAGAACGAAAAAAAAAGGAAAAAACAAACCTGTCCCTATGTGTACAGGACATGATATAGAAAATCTCAAGCAATCTACCAGAAAGGAAGAGAGGAAGGGATGGAGAGGGAGTCAAGCACAGGTTTTGTGTGCTACAACTATACAAAGATATGAAAATTAAAGATTTAAATAAAAGATACATCATGTTCACAGACTGGAAGATGCAACACAGTAAAAATTCCAATTTTCCCCAAAGGTTCAATGCAATTAAAATCCCAGCAACAGTTTTCTAAGATATAGAAAACATTTGGGTTCATCAGGAATGGTGAAATAAGGAACTCTTAAAATCCTCTCCTCTATGAAAATCAGTAAACAATGACAAAAACTGTCAAAATTAACTTTCAAAGCAAGCTTAGATTTAACTAAAATACCTGCAACAATCCAGGAAGTGCTCAATCAAGAAAAATGTCTGCATGTTGGTAAAAATGGCAAGCACTGTCCAATTCTGAACATGTCCTATTTCATTCTCTCTCCCTACTTCTGTGGTAGCCTTGAAATCTAAAGCCCACAACTACAGTGAAAACTGCAGACGAGGACCCTGGAAAGATAAGAACAATTTCGGCGCTCTTAACTGCTCACCCGAGAACTGTCATTAGCTGTCTGTAAGGCAGTTTTCTAGAAATTCTTACGTGCAAGCATTGTCTTTGACCCAATTCAGCTAACCCAAGTAAAATGGTCTTTTTTCCTGGATACATTTATTAAAAGCAATCAGTAGGAATTGTTTAACATGATGGTTGCCCAAAGAAGAAGAATAAAATTGCAGAAAACAAATCAACAAAAATCTTATAAAGGAAAAATATGGGGATGATATATTTCTTCAAGGTTTTAGAAACATCTGAGAATCTAAAATGTCCACATGCATGAGTAGGAGTATGTATATACTCCAGAGATACCTGAGAAGGCCCTAAGCTCTCGTTTGTTTTCACTCTGAGGCTACTGCCAATAGGAAGTCAAGATTAGGACAGAACTGTAAACCAGCAGTGGAAATTAACCACTTTTTAATAACCTGAAGAATATTT
>NW_022915465.1:0-570 GCF_012274545.1 Fukomys damarensis
TTTTTTTTTTTGGTACCGGGGATTGAACTCAGGTCCCTGCACTTGCGGGGCAGGTGGTGGAACCACGGAGCTAAATCCACAGCACCCCGCCCCTCTACTTCAGTGATGATGTCCACTGATGATTATTAAGCCTGTAAGACCAGCTTCCTAATTTCCAGTTTCCCTCACAAATGATGAGGTGAACTGAGCAGTAGTAAGAGAACACATATTTACAATAACGTTACAGTGTTCCCCTCCTTTATTTATTTATTTCCAGACAGGGTCTCACGAGGTAGTCGAGACTGACCTGGAACTCACTAGGTGGCCCAGGCTGGTCTCCAACTCACAGCGATCCTCTTGCCTCAGCCTCCCGAGTGCTGGCATCACAGGCGTGCCCACCATGCCTGGCTTGCCCTTCTTTACTAAACAAATGTATTTTGGTACAGGAAACTGAACTCGGGTTAACCCCACCCAACCCTAAGGCAGGTGCGTCCCTCCTTTCATTAGGCCTGAGCCCTCTCAGCACCCAGCGCTGCGATCATGCTCACACTAAGAACAATCACCTTGGGAGGAGCTCACTGTTCTACCTGC
>NW_022915466.1:0-245 GCF_012274545.1 Fukomys damarensis
GCAGGTGTTAGACCTGCTGAAAGGAGCAACAGACTCTACCCTGAATAGTTCTGTAGGATATAACCAAAATACAATAGCCAGGAGAATATACATAATTCTGGTTGCTCAGAAGCTGGGTCAGTGGGGAAGGAGGATTAGAATATAAAATTGGGTAAGGGAAGGCTTATTGAGAGTGCAGTATAGTTCAAAAATACAAGACTTATCTATTGGCAAAGATCTTCAACAAAGATCTATTGGCACTTTCT
>NW_022915467.1:0-205 GCF_012274545.1 Fukomys damarensis
ATTCAATCTTATAGCTCAAAAAGCAAGTTCAACATCTCATCAGAGGAAGAGGACGCCCCGCAGCTTAGCAAATGCTGCCATCTAGTGGCTGTCTATTAAATCACTAGGGGTGTTCCTATACTTAGCCAACCACCCTCCGAGTCGAGTATCAGGTGGACATTAGAATACACACTTGGGTAGTTATGATCAATGAGACACCTCACAG
>NW_022915468.1:0-229 GCF_012274545.1 Fukomys damarensis
AATGTGTTCCCTCACGTCCTGCCCTCTGCACCTTTCCCCTTTGGCTGTTCCTCTGTACCCTTTTTAATACCTGTTGTAATAAATGTGCAAACACAAAGTGTTTTCCTGGATTCTGTGAATCTCTGGAACAGTTAAGTGAGCCCAAGGAGGTGACTATTGGAACTTTGTTTAGTAGCCAGTTGGTCTTGAGTAGAGGTGATGGCCTGTTTGCAACTGGCATCAGAAGTAG
>NW_022915469.1:0-514 GCF_012274545.1 Fukomys damarensis
TGTGGGCAATAGACCCTCACCATATGCATGGAGCCGACATCCATGAGGGCTCTCTCACAGGCCGGTTCAGTAGTGCTCAAAGCTTATGACATGCAGACAGGTATAAGTCACGACTGTCGCAGCTGTAAAGGGGTTCTTGTCATTCTGTGCGAGGCAGCTAAGATGGACTGCAGGCTCACTGACACTCCAACCTTCTTCCATTTGAAGGCTAGGCCAAGGGCCTTCTTATTTATTTCCGAGGCACTGGCGTTGTGTTCACCAGGGCCAGGTAGGGACCAGGGTCCGTCGACTGTGTATCCCAGTGGTCCTCATGGCAGCCGTGAGCAGCAGCTGCATGGAGCGTATAGACTTGCTGCGTGCTGACCACTGCTCCACAGACCTCTGTGTGACTTGTCCTTGAGGCCAGCGTTTCTACATATCAAAGAATCTTAAAACATCCACAATGTGGCGCCTAGGACCAGGGCAACAGCACAGTTGGCCTACAGTTCTCAGAAGAGTGCTTGCTGCCTAGCTG
>NW_022915470.1:0-330 GCF_012274545.1 Fukomys damarensis
ATTCTACAAAGCCTTTAAAGATGTTCTATCACCAATATTCATCAAGCTCTTCAAAGAAATTCACAGTGTTCCACAATATATTCATGGAAGCCTGTATCACCTGGATCCCTAAAATGGATAAACACTCAACCAAAATAGAATGATATATGCCATCCTCCTTAATGGGTACCCATGAAAAAAATGCTCAACATAAGCTGGGAGTGATGGTGCATGCCCGTAATCTCAGAATTCAGGAAGGTGAGACAGGAGGGTCATTGCAAATTATGACCAATCTGGGTTACATAGTGAGGTAAAGGCCAGTTTGAATGACATAGTGAGGCTTTGTCTCAG
>NW_022915471.1:0-517 GCF_012274545.1 Fukomys damarensis
CAGGCAGCTCCCAAAGGCCTTTAGACAGACCCTCTGTAGAGTAACTTTAACTGCTGATCACAACTGTGACCCTGGAGGTAGCCAGAGCTGCCTTCACCCTTCACCCCCTCACAGCGGTTAGGTATACTTCTTCAGAGGGGGGAATACTGCTGATAGGTAAGTTAATCTTGTAGGCAGTTAGACAGGGCTCCTCTCATAGAGCCAACACAGCAAGGAGCCAACATAGAGGACAATCAAGACATCTTCACTGAAGACCAGGATTGTGAAAGGAGAGAAACTATTACATCCTTGTGCTTCCCCTGGGGATGAATAGCAGTGACTGATAATTCTAAGTAAGTATCAATCACCGGTGTGGGGGCCAAGGTCTTAACCCAGCCTTTCCCAGAAGTATCTCTGACTCCCTCCTCTACTGACAATCCTTGTATGCTTGCTATGTGACTTGCTCCAATTTGATCCCCATCAAATCAATCTTACCTTGGTGTCTGTACTTGTAATCTTATTGGCTGGTCATGCCCAC
>NW_022915472.1:0-244 GCF_012274545.1 Fukomys damarensis
GCAGGAAATGATTTTACATTTCTGAGATCCTCTTCAATCTCATATATAGAGTGTTATAGTTTTCACTATAGAATTCTTTTGTTTCTTTTGTCAGATTGATTTTGCGATACTTCAGTTTGTGGTTGCTATTTTGAATGGAATTGTTTTCCAAATTCCTTTTCTGTGAGTCTGTAATTGTTGCACAAGAAGGCTATTGATTTCTGAGTGATGACATTGTATCAAGGTGTGCTGATGAAAGTGTCAA
>NW_022915473.1:0-483 GCF_012274545.1 Fukomys damarensis
CTCAGTGACTGCACAGGCCCAGATAGAACACCACAGTGCCTGACCAGGCTGAGACTGAGGCAAGCAGACCAATCCACACCCCAGGAAGAGGTATGTGGGGATTGACCAGACTTTTTTGGTAATACCCTTGTTCATGCTGAATAACATACCAACTGTGGATTTGGGATAGTTCAGGCCATGGATTGCCTCCTAGTGGTTAAACTGTAACAGCACTGATAGTGGGCTCAAAGCACCACCTTCTACTGAAACAGAAGCATCTGGTGGCTCAAAAAAGTTCTCAACCCAATTAGGGGTGGGAAAGAAAAAAGAAAAGGAAACCAAGCAAGATGGCAGATAAAGGGAGGATGAATTTTCTAATACATGCTTTATATAGGTATAGAAATATTGCAGAAATATATGCAAGCAAATATATATTAATGAATATTTAAGCTGGACTAGGCAGACTGACATAAATACCTGTTCCTTTAATATGTGGGTGATGTC
>NW_022915474.1:0-216 GCF_012274545.1 Fukomys damarensis
AATAATACTCTTGTGAAAGCAAAAAGTATTTCTTATCATTTAAAGGCTTAAATATTTTTAAAATATAATTTTACCTTCACCTTATACTTCTCAAATTTTTATATTTTGCTTGCTTTTACAATAAATAATGCATCAACAGGGTAATGTAAATGCCACATATATGGTACAGGCTTAAATTTTTCCATTGATAGTGATGCACATTGCACAATAAGAAAA
>NW_022915475.1:0-282 GCF_012274545.1 Fukomys damarensis
ACAAATTAGTTGTAACAAATTAGATGGAATTATGATCCTCTTACTGTCTTTATTTGAAATTGGAATAATTAAGAAGATATTTTTGGATACCAAAAGGACCAGAGGTAAATTGTGACCATTAGTCTTGATTGTTAAATTGACTAAATTAAAAGATTCATAGCAGATTAGTAAAGAATACTTTTGGGTATGTCTGGGTGGGTCATGGGGACATAACCTTCGGTACTATGTATTGTCCATAGTCCCATCCTCTCTGGTCCTATTCCCCTGTGTTCTACTTCCCAG
>NW_022915476.1:0-1295 GCF_012274545.1 Fukomys damarensis
TTTTTTTAACCACATGTTAAAACTGCTTTAAAGACAACAGCTAATTAAAAAAAAATGAGCAAACTTTTCCCCGTCTTATCTTTTTGTTAGACTTCGAAATCAGAGTGATTTTACAGAGTGAAGCCAATATCTCATCTTCCTAAGGTCCTAATAAAATTTGGAGACACTCTCTGAGCATCACAGTTGAAAGCAAGGAGCTGGGGTTCCTTAGACAGCTCTTTTTCCTGTCATCAGAGCCTGGAGCTCAGGGACTTAAGATTGAGGATTCACGTTGTCTTGCCCATTGGGGTTCAGAGAGAGTGGGAAAGTGGTGGGAGACTCAAGCACTGTGCAGAGGTGTTAAAAATAGAAGTCAAGTTGCTCTTAGAGATACATGGAGAATTCTCCACTTGCAAATCTCTAATTATAATATGTCAAGAGTAAAATACCTTGTCAGGCACAGTATCCAGCATAATACAGCATTGGCTCTGTCAGCACAGTGATCTATGATGTGTTTGCAGGCCCACATTAAATAGACATTCAGCAGAAAACTGTCTGGCAGGGAGGCGTCTTGGTCCTTGGGGAGCCGCAAAGATGACCTGCTAAGCCATCCCTGTCTGTACTTTACTTAGCTCTGGGTGGGAGCTTGGGGTGCATCATGCCACTTCCCTTTTACAGACTCCACACTTTGTGTTAAGTCATGTGCATATATTAGATGTTCTTGGAGCCCACCAGATGGATGGATGTTTTCTCTTATCCAAAACTACCCTGTTTCTCCAAGAAAGGATGGCCTCTACCATGTCCTTAGGATGACATTAAATACCAGGGAGATATATATATATATATATATGTCAAAGCACAGAGTTATTTCCAGAACAGCACTATTCTTCAGGCATGGTTTGACTTAAGCTGTTCTCCAAAAGGCAACTTTTCTGCGATTCTGGCAATCCAACCTGGGGTCTCCTTTATACTAAGCACATGTCCTACCACTTCGCCACACCCTCAGCCCCACAGTGACTTTCTGTGTCAAGACAGAGCTACACATCATGGGTTGAAAGAAGCATTATTCAACCCCTCTAAACACTTGGTAGTTCAATTTCTTTCTATAGGAATCGCAGAATTTGGGGTGGTGAGCAAACAAACCCAGTAAATGTATGGGGAGGGACAGACAATCTGAAGTAAACTTGTCATAGATAAATTCGTATCAGGAAGGTACAAGTCAAAAATAGCTCAAGGATAGCAAAAGCATCTTTCTTTTTGGCCAGAGAGATCAGTGTGTGTATAACCATTCCATGTAGCCAGAAGCAAGGCGGTCC
>NW_022915477.1:0-253 GCF_012274545.1 Fukomys damarensis
CCAGATACTAAAGTCAAAGACAGGAAATTTTATTTCACAGAGGGGGAAAATCACATAAAAAAACATTGCCCCACAGGTTACTATGCAATATTTGAAATCAGATAAAAGATGGCAGGTACAAAATAGAAACCCAGCCTAACTCCAGATCTCTCTAGAGCTCACTTTGGCCAGGTGTAACACAAAGCTGCCATACACTGCACTCCTATAGCTCATTAGAGAAAAGAAGAAAAGGTTTAAAAAGAAATCTCTCTCT
>NW_022915478.1:0-239 GCF_012274545.1 Fukomys damarensis
AAAATAAAAAATGGAAGACATTACAGACTTAACATGTTTATTCCATCATGGCTACTACTAAGAAAAAGGAGCCTAGAAATCATGTAACAAATGATCCAAGAAATATCTAACAAATGAAGAATTTTATGATTTCAGAAAAGAGATTTTATGTTTTAAAAATACTGAAAATTTAAGGGTTAAGGAAATAAGCTTTGTGTTTTAGAATAAATCCTAGCTTCCAGTTATTAAAAATTGTTAAC
>NW_022915479.1:0-202 GCF_012274545.1 Fukomys damarensis
TGCTGCCCTTTGTTCTGTGGAGTCACTTCACGTGTAGAAAACAAACCACTTTGGTTTCAATGGGGTAAACTGAGAAAGAATCTCCTACCCGGGAAACCGCAGTTTAAACCAAAGAAACACTCTGAAGAGCAACTTCAAGTCATGCACAAGTTTGCAGTGGTCAGGTGCTTGTGGGAAGTTCAGAACTGCTAAGCACTCTTTT
>NW_022915480.1:0-456 GCF_012274545.1 Fukomys damarensis
ACCTCACAACAGTGTTTCAATCTCTGCCAGGCAGAGACCACAAAACACAAAGGAATACAGTTGTACTCCATAGAAGATGTGGACTTCACTGGTTAACTCACAGAGTTGCAGCATTTTTCTGTGTGGAGTACTTCACATTCAAAAAACTAACTGCTTTGGCTTCAAGGGGCTAAGTGGCAAAAGAAGTGCTTTCCTGGGTAAAAATTCAGTTTGAACCACAGAAGCACTCTATAGAGTGCATTTGAGTTCTAACCTCAAATTGACACTATCTCCAAGGATACAGCTTTCTGGGGGCTTCACTTAACTCAGAGCAGCTAGGCACTCTCTTACTAGACTGTAAGGGCTTTTCGGATACAAGCACCTAACAACAGTATTTCAATCTCTGCCAGGCATAGACCTACAAACAAAAAGTAATACAGTTGTACTCCACATAAGATGTGGACTTCACTGGTAAAC
>NW_022915481.1:0-234 GCF_012274545.1 Fukomys damarensis
ACCAAGTCATGTAAAGGTACAAGATCCCAATGATGAATGCGACTCTACTGTGTACCTAAAAAGCACCAATAAACTCAATGAGGAAATAAATAAATAAATAAAATGGTGCTTTACTGTACATTTAAGATGATGGTCAAAGAATTTTGCATTTTTGCTGCACGGGAGCCCCCAGCCTGCGTGACAACAGACCAGGAAGGCCCCAAAGACCCCAGAGGGGTTTTTTTTCAGCTGCCT
>NW_022915482.1:0-312 GCF_012274545.1 Fukomys damarensis
ATCTATCATGAGGGCATAATCCAAAGAGGAGATGATACAGTTTTAAAAGGCTCCAGAATTACTACTACTATTACTACCAATCTACATAAATTATTAATGACATAATATGTAACAATATTGGAAGGTCAGGAATGGGTTGAGTTCCTTCACAATTACTTATTTAGTGCCTACTGTATTTTATCCATTGTACTCTATTGTATCTATATACTGGGGAAAGAATATGAGGTACAAAAGATCCTTGCTCTCACAAAGCCAGTTATTCTGGAACTGGTGGGAGAGGACAGATAACAAATAGGAAAATACCAGGGTCAG
>NW_022915483.1:0-214 GCF_012274545.1 Fukomys damarensis
GAGAACAGCTATGTGAGGGAGGATCATCTACTGGAAAGTAAAATAGTTAAAGAGGAAGGGGGATGCAGTCCCACGAGCACAGGCTTACGGGACAGGTGCATGCCATGGAAAGGTTCCTGTCTAGGGGCCGTTTCCTTATCTCTGTGGTGCAGAAGCTAAGCTAAGGAAATTGATGACATATTCTCTAAATTTCGGGATGTTTTATAAGTACTCC
>NW_022915484.1:0-326 GCF_012274545.1 Fukomys damarensis
TGTCCTGTGCATGGGAGAATGCTTAGCAGCACCCTGTCCTCTACCCAAGAGACACCAGTAACACCCTCCTGGGGCCTGTTGTACCTCAATTAAGACAATGCAAAACATCTCCATTACCAAATGTACAGAACAAGGAATGCCCCACCGTATAAGGACCAATGAACCATGCTGTTCTTCCCAGTACAACTGTTCTCCAGAACAATGCCTAGATAATTACTGAACCCTCTTGTGATCAGCTAAAAGTTCACACTGCCCCACCCAGGAGTGTTGGTGGAGCCCACACCTCTCTGACTTGTTGCACGCACCTTTTCCCTTGCTGTCCATGC
>NW_022915485.1:0-552 GCF_012274545.1 Fukomys damarensis
CTGGCAAGTAGATACATTGTACCTGTGGGCTCCTCTGATTGGTGGGAATCAGTCAGTGACGTTACTACAGAGTAGTGAAGTGTTTCTGGATGGGGTGAACTCTGAACAGGCTCTGCAGTCCTAGGTACTTAGACTTGCAGTTAAAACCAGTCTCTACTATGTAAAGACTGAGATCTTAGCTTCCCTTCATTTCACTTGTCTTTAATCAAGGCATGGTGATTGAACTACAATAAGGATGGAATAAAATAACAAGAATGGATATAGCTGTGTGTTTTCTAAGTAATCTGATTCTTCTCATTCTTCTTGCTGATCATCTCAAGAAGATATTAAACAATATTTTGAAAAAAGTTCTGGTATAAAAGTTTTCCCTACATCATACCATAAATGTGAATGTCTCTTTTATTGTGCATCTTACCTTTTTGTTTTACTAAGATTATGTTTAAATTGTTAGTAGTCATATGGCTAAATTATATGTCTTGATGCACCTTGCCTGACAGGCACACATACTACAGTGAGGAACAGAAGAGGCTTCTCTCCCCCAAGTGGAGAGCT
>NW_022915486.1:0-644 GCF_012274545.1 Fukomys damarensis
ACCCTTCCCCTACCCATCTCACCTTCCCTACACCTTTAGCCCCTTTCTTCCCATTTCACAATGAGTCTTTCCTTTTTTTGATAAGGTTGGCTAAGGATTTATCAGTTTTGTTTATTTTTTTTGAAGAACTGACTCTTTGCTTCATTGTTGTTTTTGTATCATTTTCTTAGTCTCTATCGCACTGATTTCTGCTCTGATTTTTATAATTTCCTTACTTGTATGAGCTTTGGGTTTGTCCTGCTCTTCCTTGTCTAGAGGCTGGAGGTTGGTCATTAGGTTGCTTATTTGAGCTTCCTCTGTTTCCCTAATATTCACATAACATGTCTGTTAGTATTTGTTTTATGTAGTTGTTGCACAAGTATTTGGTGCATATGTATTATGCATAATATGTTTATGACTGTCATCTCTTCCTCTGGGATTGTTCCCTTTACAAGGATGTGGTGTCCTTCTTTGTTGTTCTTATTTAGTGTTGGTTTGAATCCACTTGTTTTGCAAAGAAGATAGCTACTCCTGCTTTTTTTCAGGTTCCTGTCACATGGAGTATTGTTTTCCATCCTTTAACTTTCAATCTATGAGTTTGTTTTTGAATTAAGTGTGTTTCTTGTATGCAGAATATTGTTGGATCTTTCTTCTTGAACCATTCT
>NW_022915487.1:0-275 GCF_012274545.1 Fukomys damarensis
GAAGGCGTAGGCTGTGAATTGGGTTATGGCTAGTTATAAAACTTCAGAAATTTGACAATGGGGTGACGTGGAGGAAGAACATCGGAATAATGATAAAGGGGAAAACAGATGAGCGCTAACCCTGCCTAGTTCATCCATTAGAAAAAACTATTTGCTTACAACTTTCATAGACTACTGGATGAACAAACTTGCCAGAAAAGCAGAAGGAAGCGTGATGCCCTCGCTTTTGCAAATTGCCTCGAAGCTGCCTTCTGATCCTTACTCCACTGGGAGAG
>NW_022915488.1:0-739 GCF_012274545.1 Fukomys damarensis
CTGCTTACTTGTTACCTGCAAATATCAAGTGGATGCTAAAGTTAGTCGATCAGACCATGATGTGAAACAGAATACTTACTTAGTATCAAAGCATCTCTCCACAAGATACCATTAAATACAAGGGGTGGGGGAAGCAACTTTTCAGAAACTTGAAAGACACCACCTTAACAAAGTGATAATTCTGTTAGTTTTTTGTTAGTTTTACCATAATTTGGGGAAACTGATATCAGACAGCTTCTGATGTCATATACTGAGTTTACCACATGATATTCTTGCCAAATATATATCCCCTGAGATGATGCATGAAGAAGTACAAAAAAACAAAACAAAACACCCCACACTGAGGGATATTTCACAAAATAACGACAAGCACTCCAAAAATGTTGGCGTTAAATACAAAGAAAAAATGTGGAACTATTCAAGATTTAAAGGAGATTAGAGGAGACAATTAAATGCAGTGTATGAGCCTTGATTGGATTCTGTACCAGAAAAAGAATATTAGTGTAATAAAGGGAAAATTTTTCAATAAGGTTTTTAGATGAAATAATAGTACTGTATCAAGGTTTGATCCTTGTGTTGTCATGGAATAAGATGTTAGCAGAATGTAGAAGAGAGGTCTGTAAGAATTCTTGTACTATTTTTTCAATATTCTGAATGAAAGGTTAAAAATAAGAGTGGGCCGGGGATTTAGCTCAGAGGTTTGGTGGCCTGCCTTGCAAGCACAAGGACCCGAGTTCAA
>NW_022915489.1:0-200 GCF_012274545.1 Fukomys damarensis
TGTGAGTCCTGTTACCTAACAGTAGAAATATTCTTGATTCTAGTTTTGATGGAAATAGTGAAATACTGTTTCCATGGCAGGTAAAAAGGCAATTTGACTACACGCCAAGCATTAGAAATAGTTAATATGGGTGCCCTGAAGTAGGAAAGAATTTGATGTTTTGGAGAAACCTAGTTCTTAATCTTTTGAAATCAAAAAAA
>NW_022915490.1:0-246 GCF_012274545.1 Fukomys damarensis
AGAAATGCAGTACAGGTAGCCATTCTGGAAGATAATGGATTTACGTTTGGAAAGGCAGAAAGTTATTTTGAGTGAATCCAGTCTACAACGGTACATCTCTCTTAGCTCAGGAGCATCTGTGCCAGGAACATATGCTCCTGGAAGACAGAGCCTTGATCCTTTTAGTAGTACCTTGCCTAGAGTACTTACTGAGCAACATGGTCCTACGGACTGTGTTTGGTCTGTGAATGAGAACCTTGCAACTAG
>NW_022915491.1:0-384 GCF_012274545.1 Fukomys damarensis
CAGTGCAGGGATTCTCGTGAGGCATAAGCTGAGGTGACAACAAAGGGGCTGAGAGAAGTCCACCCCCCATGGGCGTGATGACATCCCCGAGTCACAGCATGAAGTGACCTCAAAACCCACAATGCTGAAGGTCACGTGAAGGACTCTGATCTTAGCCCCAGTTGAAAGCTTTCTTCCTGGGCCAGGCACGTACTCCAGGGGATCTCTAAACTCCCTTTGAGCCGCATGCACTCATAGCGATATTGCATGGGTAACCTTCTTCTTCAACTGGGCAAAATTCAAACCTTCATGAAAAAGGACTGCTGAACCTCTGCTTTCTCTGCAGATGCAGATCAGTGCACGCGATGCCCAACACATGAGTACCCGAACAGAGGCAGAGATCGC
>NW_022915492.1:0-229 GCF_012274545.1 Fukomys damarensis
GAACCACTGAGCTAGATCCCCGGCCCAGTGAGAGTGTTTAATTGATAAATTTTTGAAAATTGTTTTGTTATCCAAGCTTAACCTAGCCTATACTAATTTATGATAAGTGGACACAATTGAGATTTTTTTCATCTATATTTTATTGGACATACCCTATCCATTTTATAAAATTCTCTGTAAAGAGTTTGTTTTAATAGTTATCTATTGATGGAGCACTATCTTAGAAATC
>NW_022915493.1:0-208 GCF_012274545.1 Fukomys damarensis
TTGTGTCTGCATGTCTGAACACCCTCTAGATGAGCTCATTTTTTTCATGAAACATTTTTTTTCAGGAAACGTCTACTCTCTTCTGAAAACCCAGGCACTTTATCTCTCAGTTTATGCTTAAAGTTATATAGCAAATACTGTGACACCACAATAAGTGACCAGTCTATTAGCCTAAGTTAAATTTCTTCTTTATACAGAGGCATGCACT
>NW_022915494.1:0-204 GCF_012274545.1 Fukomys damarensis
ACAGAGTTGCAGCATCGATCTCTGTGGAGTACTTCATATTCATGAAACTGACTGCTTTTGCTTTAAACGTCTAAGCGCCAAGAGAAGCTGTTTCCCGGGGAAAACTGCACTTTCAACCGCAGAAGCCCTCTGCAAAGTGCGTTTGGGTTCTAACGTCAAACTGAACCTATCCGCAAGTATACGGAGTTCTGGAGGCTTGTGTGC
>NW_022915495.1:0-221 GCF_012274545.1 Fukomys damarensis
TTAAAAAAAGCTTTCTTAACCTTGAGAGAATTTTTTCCTGAAATTTTATATCAAGTTTATTTATACTGAAACTATTAATTCATAAACACATAAAACAAAAATTACAACGAGTTTTCTTCTACTCAACATTGTACTTTGTTAAGGTAAAATTGTGTATCATAGAGTAAACAAAAAACTATCAGTATTAGAGCAAAAGAGTAATTTTATAATTTTATACTAAT
>NW_022915496.1:0-347 GCF_012274545.1 Fukomys damarensis
TGGTGGATCTCTTGTGACTTCACCTTTTCCATTCCTAATTGCATGAATTTGAGCCTTTTCTTTCCTTTTTTTGGATAAGGTTGGCTGAGGTTTATCTATTTTATTTATTCTTTTGAAAAAATCAACTCTATGGTTCTTTAATTTTTTGTGTCATTCTCCATTTTTTGTGTCAGTCTCCATTGCATTGATTTCTTCTCTGATGTTTATAATTTCCTCCCTTGTATGAGCTTTGGATTTGTCTTGCTCTACTTTTTCTAGAAGATTTTGATTCATTATTAGGTTGTTTATTTGAGCTCATTCTGTTTTCCTAGTGTGGGCATTCAGTGCTATGAATTTCCCTCATAGAA
>NW_022915497.1:0-267 GCF_012274545.1 Fukomys damarensis
ACTGGTAAACTCACAGAGTTGCAACACCTTTCTCTGTGGAGTACTTCACATTCAGGAAACTACAGTTTGGTTTCAAAGGGCTAAGCAGCAAACGAAGCTTTTTCCAGGGGAATCCTGCAGTTTAAACCACAGAAGCACTCTGCAAAGTGCGTTAGTGTTCTAACCTCAAACTCAAACTATCACCAAGTATACAGACTTCTGGAAGCTTCTGTTCACTCAGAGCTGCTAGGCACTCTCTTAGGCCTTAAGGGCTTTTCCAGTAAAGTG
>NW_022915498.1:0-247 GCF_012274545.1 Fukomys damarensis
TGTATGTCACTTATTAACCACAGGCTTTGAAGCATCTACTTTAATCATTTTAAATAAAAATCAAAACCTTAATGAGGGAATTTTGCACACGGAGCCCACTTCATCCTTTTATAAAATATCGCAGGCTTGGTATGTTTTTCCTCATGTAGAGGTAGAATACTTCCCGAACAGTACCTCAGTGCTGTGTGGATGCTCTCAGAGCCTGAGAACTGTGGGCGGCACCCCTTCTTCTCATGGGGTGCTCACA
>NW_022915499.1:0-212 GCF_012274545.1 Fukomys damarensis
AAAAACTCACCAGTCACGGTGATTACACAAACAAAATTAGCAGTCTCTAATATTATAAGCATGGAACATAAATAATTCATATCTTTAGTGTGAATACTAAGCAAAACAATTTAAAGTAATGATTATATTCATGTTATAAAATAGGCAATATAGGAAGATATAAAGTGAGATATCAAAAATTCAAAATGTGGGATGGAATAGCAAGCAAGGGT
>NW_022915500.1:0-206 GCF_012274545.1 Fukomys damarensis
CTAATAATTTTAAAGTCAATAATATCTATGTAGCTCATAATATCATCTTTTGATTATTTCAAGAAATTAATACAATCAACTTTCTTTTCTCTCTGTCTCAATCAATACAATTTAGAAAAGTCCCCCTCGTATGTTCCTTTTTGCATAGAGTTCTTGATCTGACTTTTACTCCTTCAGCTGTCTCCAGTCCTCACATTATTCTAATA
>NW_022915501.1:0-302 GCF_012274545.1 Fukomys damarensis
GTCTAGAACAGTGAGAGATGCAGCTAGCTTCAAAAGTTAGTGGCCACACATCTAGGATCTACCAGGAACTGTCTGAACCCTGGGGAGTGATGCCTAACCAAAAGGCTAGAATTGGGCATTGTTAAGGGTTGTACCTAGCTGTCCACCCAAAGCCTCATGCACTCAGAGGTGGGGCTTTCGGAGGTGGCTGGACCATGGGTATGTGATACTGGGATTAAGGATGTGGATAATAAAAGGCTCAAGCTGGGTGTGGATGGCACTGCCCAAAGGGCAAGCAGCCTGAATGGAATAAAAAAGAAAAG
>NW_022915502.1:0-227 GCF_012274545.1 Fukomys damarensis
TGACTCAGCCAGACATTAATCTGATCCTCAACTAAAAACATGATTTGGGTTTTCTTCTGAGGCCGTCAAGGACTTACAAGTTTTTCTTAAAAACTGTGACTCTTTATTTGGGCCTAAGATAAGTTACAATAGGTAACGAACAGAAGCTGACCTTCATTTTATATCCTTTTTTTACCTTAACCCTTGGGATATAGGTATGTTGATCATTTAGGAAAACTTGGCAAAAC
>NW_022915503.1:0-242 GCF_012274545.1 Fukomys damarensis
GGTTGGAGGAGGATTCGTGTGGATTTCTGTATATCTGTCACTGTACCAATGGTGGTTTGCTTAGAATTGATCCCAGGTCATAGAAACAGTTGATTTAGATGTCTAATTATTAGTTGTGGCTCTGAATCAACAAAAGAAAATTGCTTTCCAGGAATTGTGCCTTCGCAGGAGAATGCTTGCTTCCTCACAGCTTTGTCACTGCTTTGTCACTGGGTCTTTTTCCGGGTACAAAGGAATTAACC
>NW_022915504.1:0-453 GCF_012274545.1 Fukomys damarensis
CCCAGGGCTTCTGCCATTTAAAGTGCAGTTTTCCCTGGGAAGCAGCTTCTCTCGCCGTTTAGCAGTTTAAAGCAAAAGCGGTCAGTTCATGAATGTGAAGTACTCCACAGAGAAAGGTGCTGCAACTCTGTGAGTTTACCAGTCAAGTCCACTTCTTCTGCTGAGTACAACCGTAGTCCTTTTTATTTGTAGGTCTCTGCCTGGCAGAGATTGAAACACTGTTGTGAGGCACTTTTAGAAGAGAAGCCCTTCAGGCCTAAGGGCGTGAATAGCAGCTCTGAGTGCACACAAGCCTCCAGAACTCTGTATACTTAGGGATAGCTTCAGTTTGACGTTAGAACACAATCGCAATTTTCCCAGGGCTTCTGCCATTTGAAGGGCAGTTTTCCACCCGGAAACAGCTTCTCTCGCTGCTTAGCTGTTTAAAGCGAAAGCGGTCAGTTTCATGAATGT
>NW_022915505.1:0-572 GCF_012274545.1 Fukomys damarensis
TTTTAACAGAGTCCAACTTACGTTTTTCTTTCATTGATTGTGCTTTTAGTATTGCATCTAAAAACCCATCACTGGACCTAAGCTTACTTATATTTCCTCCTATCATCTTCTATAAGTTCATAGTTTTATTTATATCTATGGTTAATTTTGAAATAATCTTGTGAAATTTTCTTTTTTGTTTTGTTTTGTTTTTTTGCCTATGGATGCCTAATTGTTTTGGTACTACTGCTTGAAAAAATAACTTTTCTCCACTGATTAATTTGACTTCTTTGTTTAAGATTAGTTGTTTATCTTAAATGGAATATGTGTGTGTCTGTCTCTTGGTTCTCTATTCTGTTTCTTCGGCCTGTGTGTCAAGTCTGTACTGCTTTGATTGCTACAACTTTACAGGGAGTCTTGTAGCCAGGTAAAGTACATCTTTCAACTTTGTTCTCTGGTATTGTATTGCTCTGGCTGTTCTGTATATTTTAGCTTTTCAGATAAACTTTAAAATCTTTTTTAATGTCCATACAAACAGATTTCAGGTATTGTATTGACTCTATAGTTAGAAGTGAGAAAAACTGACATTTTAG
>NW_022915506.1:0-291 GCF_012274545.1 Fukomys damarensis
CCACACCCTGTTGAAATATAGGCACATACTCCTTATCCTTGCCTTTCTTCACTTTGGACTTTAAGTGATTATGTAATACATAGGCCTCAATTTCCCTGTACAGTTTGGGCTTAATCGCAGTGATGAACTTGCAGGCAAGTTTGGGTATACAGGACTACTCTGAGGTTCTAAGAACAGCCTAATTATTGGGGCTACGACAGCAAATTTGTTTCTGTGTTTCATCGAACGCTTTACATATTTTGGGGAAAGTCTATGTAATTTTCTTTTTAATGCCATAATGTAAAGAAATGG
>NW_022915507.1:0-219 GCF_012274545.1 Fukomys damarensis
TTAGTCATGTTTGCTCCCCTACCCTCCCACTATCCTTTCCTCTCCTTCCCCAGATCTCTTTCCTTTCTCTACTGTCTCCCTCCCTGTTTCTTAATATGGCTCTTTCATTTTGCTCTTTAAATTATTTACTTTTAGGTTTCTCATATTAGAGAAACCATGTAATGTTTAACCTTTTGTGACTGATGTATTTTATTTAATATTGAGATCTCAAGATCCATC
>NW_022915508.1:0-610 GCF_012274545.1 Fukomys damarensis
TGGGATATACTTTACTGCTGAGGTTTTTCATAGGAACTGCAGAAGGGCGTTCTAAAACGATGATCCTTCAATAAAGCTCAATGACCCTGCCTGGTCATCCCTACCCTTTCGTGACACAGAAGGCTCCAACTAGTAGCACAGCCCTATTTTTCAGCCATTCAACAAGGATTCAAAAATTTAAACAAGTTTGTGAAAGTGTGTACGGAGATTTCACTACATGTGCCAGCCCAGGTTAGCACACCGGGGCAACTGAGGGAATATCAAACACAATTAGATCCTAGACTGAGTCCAACACTTTCTTTTCTTAAATGCCATTTTCCACAGCGCTTTCAAAACGTGTTGAAGCATGATGAGCTACATGATTTGCAATTTGGCTAAGCCCAAATTACATTTCAACAGTGCTGTCTGATGGCTATCGTCCTCTGTCTAATTAACGAACACACAGGAAATGGGAGACAAGCGTGGTGAAGTGTAGAACTGTGCAAAGCCATGTAAAGAGGTCAGAAGAAAATGAGCACAGGAGATGTGAAGTGGAGGCAGCCAGGGAAATTGGAACTTGTGGATGTGAGGAAAGATGAAGAGTTCGGTGGGCAACTGTTCTTGCAGGGGC
>NW_022915509.1:0-1084 GCF_012274545.1 Fukomys damarensis
TTTTTATAGTATTTATAAACATGATATTCTTCTCATAAATGAAATTCCAGCTATCAATTATATTACAGTTTTATTTTATATAAAACATAAGACGCAGTCAATAGATGCATAAAATATTTTGGTTAACAACATACTGCATATATAATGGTGGTTTCTGTTATATGAAAAGGTTTCTGTGACCTTTTCTTTTCTACAATTCTCTTTGATTTCTTTCATGTTATTATCTTTAACTGCTCTTAGTATCAGTCACTGTCCATATCTGCATTTTTTTCTTCTTCCTATGAATTTGGAGAAAGCATTGCTCTAAATCTCCTTTATCTAAATAACCCTTTGATTTCTCTTCCTTTATCCCATAGCTGGCTTCATGAACCCTACATTTTGGTACTTCCTGTTTGCTAAATGCTGGATTTAATAGATGCCATAAAATTCACTGAGATCTTCTGCTTGATTACATCCAAACATGCATGTAGAGCAGCCCTCTTCTTTCTTTTTACCTTTTTAGCATTTGCATTTTTTGTGAGCACTGGTCCCAAATATATTTTGTCATCAAATTCTCATTTTTCTATTTCTTGTTCCCTCTTTTATACATTCTATTTTTTTTCTTATTTCAAATGCATTTAGTAAGTTGTGTACATACTTGGGCTTCTGATATTTTCTCAAAGCAATTTGAAGTTATTTTCCTCCTTTTTCTGTATATCATCATAAATATTTTCATATTTTTACAGGGGAATCCTTGGCAAAGGCTTTCTGAATTTCCAGTTTGCTTACTGGGAAATTTGTCCAACATTTTTTGTGCCCTTTTTTTTTTGGTCAGAAAACAGTGAGGATAGCTGAGTATGTTTCATAAACCTGTAATCCGAGCACCTTGGGAGGCTGAGGCAGTAGGATTATAAATTCACATTCAGCCTAGGCAACACAGCCAGATCCTGTTACATGGCCTGCTCCTTAGCAGCATCCTCTGAAGTATTCCACTCAAGAAGTGTCAACCTCAGAAGAATAAGATGGAGAAGGAGGAGGAGGAGGAGAGGAGGAGGAAGGTGTCATTCCCAAACACTGATTTTTTTTTTTTTTTTTTTTTTTTTTT
>NW_022915510.1:0-203 GCF_012274545.1 Fukomys damarensis
CTTAAGGGTATAATTTATCATTTTTTAACCTTACAAGAGCTCTGAGGTCAATAAGCAGTGTAACAGTTTAGCTAGATGTTATATAACCTGTTATAAATGTTGGCCCATTGTCATTGTCTATGGAGAGAGGCAGACCAAAGCTTGGAATTTTTTTAATAAAATCTTGTACACTTCTGAAGCCCTCTGTTTTTATAAGGGAAGGC
>NW_022915511.1:0-282 GCF_012274545.1 Fukomys damarensis
ACAGAAGACTACTATCTATAATATATAATGAACTTTAAAAAATCAGCCCCCCAAATATAAAGATCTAATTCAAAAATTTGCATCTGAAGTGAACAGATATTTCCCAGAAAGAAGTAAAAGGAGCAAATAAGCATATGAAAAAATGTTGATCACTGGTCAATCGAGAGATGCAATGAAAACAACACTGAGACACCAACTCATCCCAGAAAAAAATGGCTGCTATCAAGAAATAAACCAATAACAAATGCTGGTGGGGGTATGGGGAAAAAGGAACCCTGTTCC
>NW_022915512.1:0-249 GCF_012274545.1 Fukomys damarensis
AATTTCAATCACTGATATTTGTGTGAAGACTCTCTAGCTGGACCTTACATTATCAAAAGTGTTAGCCCCAAATTTTTAACTTACTGGAAGTTTGATGCTTTATAGCATTATTGGAAAAATAATTATTTATAAGTAATTTTTGAGAGAAATAAATGAATTAACATTTTATTATTTGAAATACATTATAAAATGAATCATTTTTCATGCTCATTTTTAAAATTTTCTTGACCTCTCTAAGTTCTAATGACC
>NW_022915513.1:0-236 GCF_012274545.1 Fukomys damarensis
TGTAACGTCCCAGCGTGACACCGGGGGCTGTTGATGCTCAGGGTCCATGCCGCTTACGTCGTCATTGCTGGGGATCATCTTCCCCCACCTTTCTGTCTGCACTGATTAGCTGGATTCCCTCTGTAGAGAAATCTCCCTGCGAAGACTACTCAGTTGCCCAGGGCACTGTGCCATCAGTGCAGGCTTCTGGGCACACGGAGTTATGCCCGCTTCCCTGAGGTCAGAGGGGGAAGGGG
>NW_022915514.1:0-416 GCF_012274545.1 Fukomys damarensis
AGTGACAAAGCACTTGGGATGATGGCAGGATGTGGTGCTTTGAACAGAATTGTGTAATGGAGGAAATGAGGTTGGCACCTCGGCCTTGAGACAGAGTACTTGCCTCCCTGGGTATAGGGACTTAGATCTGGGGTCTGGGTACACTTGGAGTCAAATGGAGGCTCCCAGACATCCTGTGTTTGTAAGATGCTGAGATAACGGGTAGAGAGTGACGGACTTCGAGAAGATGCCTACTTGTCCCATCTCTCCACCTGAGCCAGGGCAATAACATTTTAAAGTGTGAGGCCAGACAGGCATGGTGGCCTACACCTGTAATCCCAACACTGGAAGCTGTGTCAGGAGGACTGCAAGTTCCAGCCCAGCCCGGGCAATTTAATAACAGTGAGATCCCGGCTCAAAGTAAAAGACTAAAAAAA
>NW_022915515.1:0-337 GCF_012274545.1 Fukomys damarensis
ATGAGAGAGACAAGTTGAGTGGAACAGGACAACCAGTTTCTCACAAACCTTAAAGAGAAACAGCTGTTGCACCTTGTGTGCTGAGTCAGCCAAAGAGAAGCCATCTCCTGACCAGGTCAGGTCTCAGTACTGGTGTTTTTATGTCACAATGAAAATTACTCAGATGCCACCAAGGGACATGTAAAGATCATTATGGTCAAAGTCATCTTAATACTTTCTTTTCTTCTGGATTTAATGAGAAAGGATTGTGCTGACCCAGGCTGAGTCCAAATGGCTTTTGTGGATTCAATAAAAAATGTTTAAGAGGGGAAAAAAGGACACTGTGACCACTACTATT
>NW_022915516.1:0-544 GCF_012274545.1 Fukomys damarensis
GCTCTTTTCTGCCAGAACCATTTCCCAGCTCTAGCCTGAGACGCTGTGTGCTCTTGGGGCAGCTCCCTCCCTCTGCAGACATCTTTGAGGCAGACGCTGAGAGGGTCCCTGGCAGCTCTAGCGCATGAGATCAGGGTGCTGTCCTCACTCACCAGCAGGAGGGGGACCCGGCAGGTGCAGAGACCAGGGAAGAGCAAGCCCTCCGGGCATGGGGTGGTGTTCTGAGCAGAGGGACGCGGAGCACAGGCTGCAGAGTGGGGTGGGCAAGCATTGTCCAGGACGGAGGAGGAGGCCTGGGCTGTGCCAGTGGGCGAGCAGTAAGATGCAGGCACAGAGGGCCGGTGTCTGGCTGTGTGGGGTGGTGGGCAGCTCTGGTCAGCCCAGAATCCGTCCCCAGCAGGTTCTTGGCTACCCGGGACTGGGAGAGAAGGCCCCACTTGTCCCTCTGATGCCCGGTGCTGTTCCTCAGGGTCTCTTTACAGTGCGCGTGGTCCTCACCTCGTTAGATGCAGGAGGTCAGCTCCGGCACCAGTCGGGCTGGGAG
>NW_022915517.1:0-217 GCF_012274545.1 Fukomys damarensis
TCACGTCTCATTAGAAATAAGTCACTACCGCTAAACTGCTAATGGGATTAGGGAGTGGAGATCTAATGCTTATATGAGAAGATGGATGAGTGACTGCTCCACAGGCAGGCAGGTCTTTGGTACGGCTTGGGAAAGAAGAATGAACATTAGACAAAAAGGGAAATTAAAGGAGAGAGAAATTCTTGCTGATATCCACATCCTTTGATGCATTTTTAAA
>NW_022915518.1:0-210 GCF_012274545.1 Fukomys damarensis
ATTAATGACAGAAAACTTCACAAACAGAAGGGAAGAATTAGACATACAGATAAGTGAGGCATACAGGACTCCAACTAGCCAAGATAAAAAAAGAAATCTACACCTAGACATATAATAATCAAGATCCCAGAAATCCAACAGAAATATAAAATGCTACAAGCAGTAAGAGAAAAGAAACAAATCACATGTAAAGGAAAGCCCATCAGAATC
>NW_022915519.1:0-313 GCF_012274545.1 Fukomys damarensis
ATGCATTTTGGTTCCAGGGATCAAACTCAGGACCTTGTGCTTGCTAGGCAGGCGCAGTGCCACTGAGCTTCATCCCTGGCCCCAGAGGCTCTTACTCGTGGGCACTTCCTTAAATGCTCACCCCAGACGCTGACAATCAGCCCAGTCTCCAGGTACTAGCAGTTGCCTGCAGGGTACAGAGGGTGTCTTGCTCCAGCATCTCCGTATCAGTGAAGAGAGGAGGGAATTATTTAGAAAGTAAAAGTTCTATACCAGGCATTCTCACTTCTACTGGTGTCTACTGTAGAAGTTTGCCTGTTTGTTGTTTAACTTG
>NW_022915520.1:0-274 GCF_012274545.1 Fukomys damarensis
ATGACATATTTAGGCTTCTCACAACCTTAGAGAGAAATTATCACAGGTGTTCCTGTTTTACCCGGGTTTTCGTCAAGGAAGACCTGAACTGTTAATGGTCAGTGCTGTTCACATGCACAATCATAATCTGTTTAACTTAATTCTGTGTAAATATTATACATTATATATTATATATAATTTTAAAAGCCTCCAGTTCTATTTGGTGCCGGTCATATGATTCTGTAAATGTACTATTACTGGTAGTAGTTAGAGAAAATATATGCACAGTTCAATG
>NW_022915521.1:0-494 GCF_012274545.1 Fukomys damarensis
ATACAGTACAATTGCATTCATTATTGGGATCTTGTACCTTTACATGACAGGTCTTGGTTTTCACTTTTATCCCCTTGTCTGTGCCCTCCCATCATCCCCTCCTCCCTTCCCCATTTACAAACACTTTATTTCCATTTTTGGTTTTGTCATATTTTTTTCTTTTCCCTTATTACCTTTCTCCTACCCTTCCCATTTTCCCTACACCTTTAGCCCTTTTCTTCCTATTTCACATGGTCAATTATCTCCTTAGAAGGATCTTATGTACTATTATAGCTTCTCACACCAGAGAAACTATTAGGTATTTACACATGTGTGACTTATTTATTTCACTTAGGAGTATATCCTCAATATGTATCCATTTTCCTATGAATGAATCTAATTTTTCATTCTTTATGTTGAGTAGTATTCCATTTTATGGAAAAACCACATCTTCTTTATCCAATTTCCAACTGATGGGCAAATCTTTAAAACCTACTTCTAAGATATAACTCATA
>NW_022915522.1:0-792 GCF_012274545.1 Fukomys damarensis
TTAGCTGACCTAATTGAACAAAGCTGAATGGACACCATTAGGTGGAACTATACTATGGCTCAGAACTAATACCACTTTATAATCCGCATTACTATCAACCAAGTACTCATGTACTTTGAATATTTCATAGATGGCTGGAAGTGGTTAACTACAGGATGAATAAATCAGAATTGAGAAAAAACAAACCTAGTAGAAATCTCACCAAAAGTCATCTTTTGGATGAGACAGAGTGCTGTCATTTGAACCTAAAATGCTCCCCTGAAGTGTCATGTATTTGAAAGATGATCAGATAATGAAGATGCTCTCCTCATCAGTGGACTAACCCACTGATGAGTTCATAGTTGATTAAGCTGTTCAGAGGTGAGGTCTTGTCAGAAGAAGAGGGTCCCTGTGGGCATAACCTAGAAGCACATATTCTTGTCCCCAGATCTTTCTTCTCCTCCTCCTGTCCTCTCTCTGTTTCCAGCCACCAAGGAGTGAGAAGCTTTCCTCTGCTAAGTCTTCCACCATGCTGATTCTTCCTTGGAGCCTGCTGACTATGGACTGAACCCACTGAAACAGTACTCCAAAATAACCCCTCTTCCTTCAAGTGGTGGGTGACAGGTATTTCATCCCACAGATTAGAAAGCTGACTAATGCATAGAACTAACTATATTGAGGTTTTGTGTGCTTTTAAACATACCCTGACATCAAGGAAGACCCAGTTTCTGATGGGTTCCCTGGATAGCTAAAAATTCTATAGAAAAGACCCCAAAAAGTTCTAAAATCAGAACTACAAAGAATGGGTAACAA
>NW_022915523.1:0-360 GCF_012274545.1 Fukomys damarensis
GGTTCTTCTGCTTTGATTGTGGAACATTTTCTGGGATTCTTTTATTTCTCTTGGACTTGGATAACAGAGTAAGAAAACTGAGATTTCTTTCACAGCAATCTGTTCTCATCTACCCTAAAATGGCATATCCTTCCCTGGGGCAGTGAACACAGATCAATTTATGTTCAATTAAAATCAGTGAGTGTATAAGGGGGATCAGATCAGAAGATTAACATTTTTTTTTAACATTTTATCTTATGAACCTAGAACAGACTGTAAACTATTGTGTTGTTTCATTTAGTCTTATGTGGGTAGGGAGAGGGTGCATTTCTGTATTTCTCAAAAGATATTGGAACTAGGAAGACCTTTCTATCTATTTAA
>NW_022915524.1:0-271 GCF_012274545.1 Fukomys damarensis
TATATTACACAGGTAGTGAAATAGAAAGTCTATTCCTACTCCTAAATCTAAGTCTAACCATACGCTCAAGCCAAACACTACCCATTATATCTACACTGCACTTCTCTGGTACTTAGAAACCAAAAGTACACCTCAACCACATAACAATTGTGACCTATCCTTCA
This sequence comes from Fukomys damarensis, assembly GCF_012274545.1. NCBI lineage: Eukaryota > Metazoa > Chordata > Mammalia > Rodentia > Bathyergidae > Fukomys > Fukomys damarensis. The sequence continues at coordinate 165 of NW_022915524.1, forward strand.
TTCTCACTTGCAACTTATCAGGTATATGAAACCTATCCGCGGCATGCTCACCAATCCTAACCCTGACCCTAGCTGACAAAATTATTCCTAAGTTCCAATACAGCAGT
>NW_022915525.1:0-384 GCF_012274545.1 Fukomys damarensis
AGGAGCTTGGCCTCTATGCTTGCACAGTATCAGGTGGACCTGACACTGCAAGGTCACCAGGACGGAGTTTGTGGCGCAGCCTCAGAACCTGCCTGGCTGGCTTACACTTGGGTCCACGATCGAAACTCTGGGCAAGGTGGCTTCCATCCAGTCAGGGAGACCACCGGCCCCTGGGGCCTGGGGAACAGGCAATTGGCCTTGTGCCAAGACCGGCTGTTCCAGAATGCGCTCAGCACTCAGCAGATGTTCACTTTCCTGCTAGCGGGACAGAATAACTCCCAAAGAGCAGGCCCTGCAGCCTCCAGGAGTCCCGCCTGCACACCTCTCAGGTGCTGGCACCCAGAAGGGAGGAAGCCTCCGGTGACCCTGCCTTCAGGGGCCTCT
>NW_022915526.1:0-224 GCF_012274545.1 Fukomys damarensis
TGTTGTCAGCCTAATAGTGTGTTTATTCATCAACATTAATGGGACCACATTAGCGTTTCTCAGATTAATACGTACTTCAACAAGCTCAGTACCTTTGTGCTCCCACATTGTCCATGTTTTTCCTGACTTTGTGACTTCTAGACCAAGAATTCTCCAATATAAATGTACCAAAGAGTCCTCTAAGTGACTAGTTTAATACACAGACACAAGGATGCCCAATGATT
>NW_022915527.1:0-418 GCF_012274545.1 Fukomys damarensis
GGTAGGCACGCCTGATGAACATCCTCCCAGAAAACAGGGTGCCTGACCTTCTACGGGAGAAGCATGTCACAGAACACTGTTATAAGGGAGACACTGTTATAAGGAGAGCTGTTTTCAGATTACGACAAAGAACTTTTGTCTCTGCGAGTTCAGGTCTAGCTCAGTAGCAATTCATTTCACGTGCCTGACTCCTGCTCTCTGCCTGTGAAAATGCGGGTGAAGTTACGAAAGAGCACAGAACAGAATGCTTCAGAGGAACCTGCATTCCTTAACCAGGAGGATCTGTCTTAATAAAAATATGAATTTTAAATTAGTTATATCTTTTTCTCTTATATAAGTTTAGCATTTTAAAATTTCAGTTGTCTGATGAGAATAACTCTTTTTACCCGAGGGCATGGGTAATTACATCCAATTGTAT
>NW_022915528.1:0-1918 GCF_012274545.1 Fukomys damarensis
CTGTGAGCTGTCACCCCACAGAGTATCTGCATGGGCACTGTTAGAAATCTGCGAACTTTGGGCCATGCCTTTGCTCTCTCCGTTTTCAATTTTTTATCGTTGTTCCAAAGTAACTCCTCCTTCATGGACGCTGCCTTGTTTCTGCTACTCTCTGCCATCCTCAGAACAGCGCCCTGCCCCTCTGCAGCGAGTCCCTCATTCCTGTCGTGTGCACATCTGCTGCTCCTCTCCGAGGTCCACCTTCTCCGTAAGCACCCTGCTGCGGTGCACGCCTCCCTGTACATCTGCCCGATTGCAGCACGTTTGGTTAGACATTAAGTACTTTTGAAACCTGTAAATTGTGCATATCAATACACTTGCAAAATATGTTTGCTCCCTTGCCTCTGTCCTGTCCCACCTCGCTGCTTTTTCCACATTGTAAAGAAAGGTAGGAAAAATATCATCTCAGGTCTGCTTGTTTGCGTAAGGATATGCAAAGCAGAACCGTTGAAAAGCGAGAACCAGGATTTCCTCTCTGGTAAAGAAACCTTAGTCTATAGGTAGGATTCAAAATTAATAATTTTAGAAGGGCTAAGAAAGTATTTTATAATTACAACCACTCTCGCAGAGTGGACATGGAACCATATGCTTTCTGCCGGCCTGCACGGTCAAAGCGGAGCCATACTTGGACGTCGTGCAATGTAACATCCTGAAGTCATCATGAAGACATTTCCTCTCCTGGACGGGTCACCTGATGGGCTCCGCGCTGCCGTGGATTCGCAGCCTACACACAACTAGTTCCAGCACATGCTTGCTTTCTTATGCCGTCTTTTACCTCTTCTACTCCTTAGCAGAGAGAGTATCACAGAGAAATCCTGGGCTGCCTCTGGCTAAGAGGAGGAGGGTGCTCTCCGATCCATAGCTAAGGATTTTTAATCCTCCAGCAAGCCCTGCTGCAGACCCAGCCAACAGAGTGCCACAGGGCCACAGGGACAGGTCACCATCAGGATTTATTTTTCTTTCAAAAGTCCACAGAAATTCCCTGTAATTTAGCAGAAATCATAAGGACAGTGAACTGCTACAAAGTATATGTTGGAATTTATAAACTAAATTTGTATTTAAATTAAATGATAATCAATTTTTGATACACAGTAATTTTAATTTTTCTTAACGAACTGCTTAAGTGGAAATACGCACTAGGTTTGTGTGTACAACATTGTAATTGGAGGATAATACAGTAGTTTTCAGACTACATTGATTACACTAATACAATAATTTTACATATTTTAAGTAACTGCATACATGGAAGTTCTTCTTAGTTTTGTCCTCACCATTATAATTTTAAAACAGTCTATTTAAAAGAAAAAATTATGTTGCGTGTGACATTTGCATATTATTGATAAATATCATTTGGGCAATCCTCTGAGTTTCCTTGTCCACATTTTTTTCCTTTGCAAAAACTGAAATACTTTAAAATGGGTGTGACTTGGAATATATATCTCATTTAGAATCACATCCTGGGTTGGAATCAGCTGAATTTCCTAGTTGGAATTTTTTTTTAAATGTCCTCTGCTTCACTCTGCTTTGCATGTTTTCAGTCATTGCAGTTGCTTCATTTTTTTTCACCTCCACTGTGTTAAACTTCAAAGCTGTTATCAATCATGTTTCGACCCAGTGTACTTTCCAACTCTCAGACTTTCAAATGCTATCAGAGTCCATTGGAGCTGAGGTGTGAAGTGAGTTAAAGAACATTTACTGATCCAATATCATGATCTATTAATTCCTGTCCTCTCTAATCTCTCCACCTCATTTGGAGGATTACAGAGATTCGATTTAAGCATGACATTGCTTTTTAGTTATTGGATCGGAAATCAGGCTTACATTAAAGAGACTTTTCTTTCATTTTGGAAAGGTTATACTACAATTGATAATTCAAAAG
>NW_022915529.1:0-261 GCF_012274545.1 Fukomys damarensis
ATATGGTGTCTATTTCTGTTTCTGTTGAAGTGTTTCCTAATTCCCCTTTTGATTTTTTTTGACTGTGTTGTTTAGGATTGTTTGTTTAACTCCCTTATATTTATGGACTTTCCAAAGTCTCCCAAAGTGTGAGGAAGGGGAGTGGTGCTTGGGCGGAGTGCTCTGTGACACTGTCTGTGTGTGGCGAGTGTAGTGTCCTCGGTCTTGATTCATTCTTGGTCCACCTGATGGTTCTAGTCATTGTACGGAAAATAGCAAAAT
>NW_022915530.1:0-211 GCF_012274545.1 Fukomys damarensis
AAGACAGTCATTATAATGGAGTCCACAGAGTGTCAGCTTCTGATTCAGTGTAAACATTTCCTGCATAACGGCTAGAGATGTAGCTCAGTGGCACTGTGCCTGCCTGGTAAGCACAAGGTCCTGAGTTCAATTCCCAGTAACAGAAAGAAAAAAAAAAATTCCTGGAAGTCAGATACTTACTGAAACACTTTGGCCTTGGCTCTTTTTCTTC
>NW_022915531.1:0-207 GCF_012274545.1 Fukomys damarensis
GTACTGGATGGCAGGGCGGTAGGGTTACACACGCCAGGGGAAGCACTCCGTGCAGCCAATAACTTCAGGGAGAGGCTTCCCGTGGGCTGCTGAGCCCAGCTCAGAAGGAGCACGTTCCAGAGCTCAAGAAGGCCCGGTCCCTAAGAGCCAGAGGTCAGTGCACTGCATGGGTTGGGGGGGTGAAGCTGGAGGTCACAAGGCATGGGT
>NW_022915532.1:0-221 GCF_012274545.1 Fukomys damarensis
TTTTGTCACTCTATCACATCAGCAAACCCCTTCTTCCAAAACACCATTCATGTTAATGGCTTAAAAATTAAATTATATTGATCAGCTGATATATAAAGGCAAAAATTATACATATCATCTGCCTACAGTGGAGCTCAGCCCCAAGAAGCTGATCAGTTGGAACCAGACATGGTCAGCAAGTTTTAATCCCTCATTCACATGTTGGTGGGAGGCTTTTCTAT
>NW_022915533.1:0-678 GCF_012274545.1 Fukomys damarensis
ATCTTGGCTCTAGAATCATAAAATTTGCTTAATACAATTATGCATTTTTGCAACTCCAGTGCCTTAAGCTTGATTAAGATTATCAGAGTTTCCTAGTGTGGAGGATGAGGAAAACTAAATTAGGTGAAGGGAATGGTTGTAATTATATTCCTGGAAGTACTCAAGTTGGTAAGAAATGTTCACAGTGATACAATGAGGGGACAACCTTTTGCACACTGGAGAAGTACACAGCATGTGTCCTAAACACGACCCATTTTTCTGAAGCAACAATTCTATGAAACAGAATTTCTAGGGTCTACAGCTTCCTCACCCCATTACAGCAATTTAGGAAATCTCTACTAAGAAACAGCACAAAAACTTGTGAGTATAACTACTCATTTTATCCACTGTTTTTATTCTACAAAGAGAGCTATTTTTAGCTCCTGGGGACATTTGGTAATTTCTGGGGACATTTTTGGTTGCTGTGAGTGGAGTGAAGGGACTGTGATTAGCATCTTGTGGGTAGGCAGAGGCCAGGGGTGCCATGAAGCACCCTGCAATGCGGAGGGCCACCCTACAACAGGGAATTACTCCGTCCAAACTGTCCATGGGTGCTGAGAACCCTGGGTTGCTCCTATCAGTGTAGTCTAGATTGCAGCACAAATTTCCTCTCTGAACCACTTCATATCTTTCAAGTAT
>NW_022915534.1:0-247 GCF_012274545.1 Fukomys damarensis
TATAGGCAATAAGTATTTATTCATCCCTTAACATCAGACTAAAAGAAAATGAACAATATCCTTGTAATAGATGAAATCTTGGTTCAGGGTGTGGCAATGGAGTTTGTCTCTGGCTTCTGCGAAGGTAAAAGAGTGAAGACCTCTGAAAGAGGTAACTATCATTGTGCTAGTTAGGAATCAAGTGGTTCACTCGTCCTCAAGGAGAGCTGATAGTCAAAATGTCCTTGAACCCTAGGATCTATGCTAC
>NW_022915535.1:0-231 GCF_012274545.1 Fukomys damarensis
AATGCAAAGAGTAAATAAATATATGAAAAAATGTTCACTATCACTGGTCATTCAAGAAATGTATATTAAAACAACACTGAAATTACATCTCATTCCAGAAAGAATAGTTATATCAAAAATTCAAAGGCCAGGGATTTGGCTCAGTGGTTCTTGTAAGCGCAAGGTTTTGAGTTTGATCTGCAGTACTCCCCCTCCAAAAAATTCAATCAATAACTAATGCCGGTAAGGTTG
>NW_022915536.1:0-294 GCF_012274545.1 Fukomys damarensis
TCTGGGTTGTAGCTTGTGTGAGAACCCCTTCCTTTCATAAGTCTAAATTCACCTCATGTCCAGAAGCAGAGGTGGGGAGAAGAGGGAAGGTAGGTGGACGCAGCAGCACATGCTGGAGGCAGCTGCTTTTCCTGAGCCCCGGGTGACCAAAGACTTCCCGCAAGGCCCAGCCGTCTCCATTACCACCAACCTGTAGACATTCTATTTTTAACTCTTAGAGCAGTTGCCAACTGACGCATTTCCCATCAGCAGTGTACAAGGACTCAAACTCCTCTCCTTCCTCAGGCACACTTG
>NW_022915537.1:0-227 GCF_012274545.1 Fukomys damarensis
CTCCTTGGGTCCCACGCACTCCGAGCACACACCCTGTGGTGCGTGTGATAGAAACTAAGGCGCCCATGCCCAGGCCCTAACCCAGTAGTTGATAGTGGCTGCTTCCTGCGGCTGGGCACGCATGGTTTGGACAAGTGCATAACAACACGTACTCCTCCTTAGGCTCTGATCCGCAGGAGGTTCACTGAGCCACAGTCCTGCACCCGTCACCCTTTCCCCTTTCCTGA
>NW_022915538.1:0-222 GCF_012274545.1 Fukomys damarensis
CAGTCACCGACCTTCCACCCCCACAAAACTAATCCTCCCCAACAGCCAGGCTCAGACCACCAAAGCCAGGGCTTCTGCTGTCTTCCCAATACTTGTCCCTTCCCACCAGGTGTGGATTTCCTGCGTGGCACATCCGTGGCCCCCAGCAAGGCTTGGGACACAGGCAGCCTGAGGTGTGGGCTTCTAGCGGGTTCTCCTTTCTCCCTGATAGACAGCGCTATG
>NW_022915539.1:0-356 GCF_012274545.1 Fukomys damarensis
GTGTGTGCGCTCGCGCATGCACCTTTGCATTAGTGTGTGATAGATAGGGAAGGATGGAGTTGACAAGAGGACCTTTCTAATGGACTCCTGCAGAATGATGTGGCTTTAACGGAGAAACTAAGAATTTAAAAGGCGGTGTGATATTGAGCACATAAAACAAACAACATTCCACCATTCCCTCTTTTTGCAGGCTCCATTTTCTACAGCTTGCTCTTTTTCCTTTTAAGATGCCATTTCTTCTTCAACTGTTTCTCTGGAGGATATTCAACTTTTTTTTTCTGGAGCTGCCAGAAGAAATCTCCAAACCTTTTCTTTTATGCAGGAAAAAAAAAAAAAAAAAAAAAAAAAAAAAAAAA
>NW_022915540.1:0-296 GCF_012274545.1 Fukomys damarensis
TTCAGTGCAAATTGGATGCATTGTGAAAACCACCTGGCTTCGTTCTCCTTGCAGAGCCAAATTTAGCTGCCAGCTAGCATGATGTGATGTCACTGTCAGGCTAGGCTCCATCAGGGAGAATCTGTACGAACAATGGGCACGCCGGGCACTCCTGCTTTCCACAGTCTGCATACAGCCCTCTGAAAAGGAATGGTTATAGAATCAGAAAGAAAACATCGCTCGGTACAGAACCCGGTTGAAAAGTGAGCAGGGCATTGCCATTCATTGAGACCGCCAGGGACTCAGTAGGCAAAAGG
>NW_022915541.1:0-373 GCF_012274545.1 Fukomys damarensis
CTTCACCCCCTCCTCCCCTCCCCATCTACAAACACTTTATTTCCATCTTTTCATTTTCTCACAGTTTTTTCTTTTCCCTTGTTACCCTTCCTCTACCCATCCCACCTTCCCTACACCTTTAGCTCACTCAGTAGTTTTAAATGATGGGATTACACAAAGAGCTTGAGAGTTCATTTAAACGCAGATTTATTGGAAATCTGTATCTTTCCCTAGGAATAAAGAGGAACAACTTCAGTCCAACTCTTCAACAGATCACTGGGTTCAGCTCTGGAAAGCAGCATCCAGGGAGGGAAGAAGCCCCCGCTGGCATAGGGCTTTACGTGAGTGAGGACATCAGCCCAGCACCATGACCCAGCCCCTCAGAGAACCCGTG
>NW_022915542.1:0-1187 GCF_012274545.1 Fukomys damarensis
CCAAACTAATCACTCACATGTAGTGGTTTAGCAATCGCACACCCATAACCCCAGCATCACACGTTCTAGATTCAACTACCTCTGAATAAGAAAGTCCAACCTCATCTGCATAAGGCTCTGGGGAGACAGCTAAATACAAACAGAAAAAAGGAATATGTCTCATGACCTTCACAAACACCTGCCTTCACTGCCATTCCTTGTTTACTTAAGCCCGTGGTTCCCCCTTGAAGCACCAGTCAACCTAAAGCCATTCATTCAGCAAATATTTTACTATCCACAGCAAGGCAGGCGCAGACTCTCTGATGAAGGGTTACCTTAACTCTGTAGTCCAGAGAGCCTTATTCTCAGGGAGCTGCTGTTTTAATAGAGGAAATTGATACCTAGTGATTAAGCCAACATACATGCATGTCAAGTGATAGTGGTAAGTGTATGAAGAAGATATGTGAAGAAGAATAAAGCAAAGATGGAAAAGAGAGGTGTTGTAAGCTAAATTGTACACTGTCCAAGCTCCTATGTTGAAAATCTAAGTCCCAGTAGCTCAGTATTTGGCTGTCTTTAAAGATAGTGTTTTTATAAAGGTGATTAAATTAAAATGAGGCCATTAGGGTGGCCTTATCCAATGTGACCAAAGTCTTTGTAAAAGTTAAGAGATTATGACATGGACACACACACAGGGGGAAGACCATGAGGAGACACAGGGCAGTCTCCAAATAAAACAGTTTGGACAGCATTTGATCTTTTAAGCTATCCCAACTGTGGTGCTTTGTTATGGAAACCTGATCAGAATAATGCAGAGTTAGAGACGGTCGAAACCATTCTTAAGGGACATCTGGACTCACAGTGAAGTCCAGTGCAGGAGTGAGGCACATACCAGACTAACATATGCTCCTGCTGCATGTGGCTTTAAAACACAGCTTGGCAATATTTTCAGTTACTCCTACAAATTCATTACCCTTGATGACCAATTCCTCACAAGCCAAGTTGAGAGGTAGATGCTGATGCATTGAGTAGATAACTATATAACTGCCTTGCTCCCATATACATTCATAGCAGTACTGGATAGAAATATGCACCTCGATAAAAGTTCTAATTGATACATGCTGCTATCCTTCTGATTTGCGCTGAAATAATTATAATCTTGAAATTTACATCCAGAAGTAGAGAACACTATAGCTAGAGGAAAAAAA
>NW_022915543.1:0-1310 GCF_012274545.1 Fukomys damarensis
TGAAAGGAAGGAATGAAAATGGAAACTGGTTCAGAAGAAGCATGAGTGTCAGAAGAGGACGTACTCTTGTGACTGTGAGAAGAGCGCAGGGGCACAGAGGGTTCAGCATCGGAGTATGACAGTTCCGTTCGGGAGAGCTGGGAGCCTATGCAGATTCTTCATGGAGAGCACTAGCTAGAGGCGATAGTGTCAGTTTATCAGCTTGGTAAATCTACCCTTTCTTTCATTTATTGCTCCAATTTTAGTATACATGCTGTCGAAGCCAGTACGTGCCCTTTCTTTATATAGAAGATGATTTCAACTTTTTTTTAAAAAAACACGAATCCTCTTTGCTTCAATTTATAATTAAAGAATAATAAATTAGGTAACACGGGGTAGAGATGCCTCAGTGCAGACAGCCATACAAATGTTCAACTGTTGGGTTTGTGTTCAGAGTAAAGGAGTTGAATTCAGCCAGTTTTACTCAGAGGTAAAATTTTCTTTTAAATAAAACTAAAGGCAGGTGAGTGTCAGAGTATAATGTTGTCAACAGTAAAATCTGGTTCTGTGATCTTTCTGGGGTTAAAATGTATTTTTCCATGTCAAAGTGCCATTCTTCTACTCAGTAGCTAAATCTCAGCTCATGATATAACATTTGTGAAATCTGTGTTTATTCACAAACCTCAATGAGACAACTCAAGAAAGAGTCATATATTCTTGTGTTTAAAATCATCAATCATATGAACAGTTTCTTCTTGCTGAATTCGTATTACATCCACTGACTAATAGATATAACATTTGTGAAATCTGTGTTTATTCACAAACCTCAATGAGACAACTCAAGAAAGAGTCATATATTCTTGTGTTTAAAATCATCAATCATATGAACAGTTTCTTCTTGCTGAATTCGTATTACATCCACTGACTAATTTTTTTCATATTCCATTTAGCAATCTAGAATATGATATATACTTATTGAAACATTATCTTCTTCCCTACGTACACACTCACAGAATATTGCTTCATTTTCTAATTTTCTGCAAATATTGACATGACCGCACAAGCTTCTTTTCAAGTAAAATGCTCAAAATATACTAATATTTTGCAATATTATTTTATTATGTTTGTGCTTGGTAGTAATCCATGGTTACTGCTTCCTGGACTTTGTTATTATTTTCTTCTCCAGCATCAATAATGTTTTCACTACAGATTTTGTCTTTCTAGTACTAACAGGCATTCTGAAGTTTCTCACATATTAAAGTTTTATTTTCCAATTTAATTATTAAGAGACAATTCACTATGGATATTTTAAATTTCTGCATGTCAAGGAC
>NW_022915544.1:0-486 GCF_012274545.1 Fukomys damarensis
GAACCACTGAGCTAGGTCCCCCGCCCCTATCAAAGGTTTGCTGTGAGTCCTAGTATTATAGTTGTGTTATATCTTGTGTCTACATTGGTGGTGCTTTTTCAGAGGTGTCTGGATGTATACTGTATGATTGATTCATGGTGCAATGCTAGGATTAAGTGTGTGATTACTAAATCATTTCACTGATTAGTGTGGCACAACACTCATCCTGGTAGCCTGCATACAATATAAGGGACAGGAAGTGGCTTGTGTTGACCCTTGTTGCTTTGCTGCCTCCTCTCCTCCATGAACAGTTTCTCCTCTGCTGTGGCCCTCTGCCATGCCACCGTGCCTTGGAGCCAGCTGACTATGGAGTGAAACCTCTACAGACTGTGAATCAAATAAACCTTTCCTCCTTTTAACTTTGGGTGTTGGGTATTTGTCTCAGCAGTGAGAGAAAAGTAACTAAGACAAAAGTATGAGCCAGGTAGCATGTAGTCTTAAAAAAAA
>NW_022915545.1:0-236 GCF_012274545.1 Fukomys damarensis
CTTTTGGGATTCTTTTTTTTTGTTTTGGCTTTTTTGGTACCACCGGTTGAACTCAGGACCTTGTACTTTCAGGGCAGGTGGCAGCACCACTGAGCTACATCTCTGGCCCTCCTGTTTTGTACAACTCTGGATCTAGTATTAGATCAAGATCTGGTCCTAATCAAGTATTCAGATATAATTTGCCTAGAATAAATGAAGCTATTTCGAGAACTTTCTTGACATAGTACAGTATTAGG
>NW_022915546.1:0-321 GCF_012274545.1 Fukomys damarensis
ATAGCTATGTTTTAAAACAATGAAGAATAACAACTAAGAGGGCAGAAATAGAATTTGTAACTTCCATTAAAAGTGGAACTTAGCTTGATATATCTGAAAGAAAATTAAAAATAAACCAAGTGAATGTAGGATAGGAATCCCAACCAGCCCTGAGATATTTCAAGCCTCAGTCAACTTCCCTGAGGCCCCTGACATCAAGCTTCCATCTGTGCCTTGCCTTGAATGAATGTATGGCACACAAAAACATTCTTATAGTATCAACAAATTGTGTTATATCACTAAGCTTTTCCTCATAGTAACATGTGCACGGTATAACATTGA
>NW_022915547.1:0-288 GCF_012274545.1 Fukomys damarensis
TTTGTTTGTTTGTTTGTTTGTTTTTCATTGGGGGGGCGCTGGGGATCAAACTCAGGCCCTTTCACTTGCAAGGCAGTCTGCCATTTAATTTTAGAATTTCATTTGTGAATGACAGGGAATACATGAAATCCTGGATTCTCAGTCATTTATGTTATTTCAGGCAAATCTTACCTAATAGATAACCTGTGTAGTAATTTGCTTAAAGTTGTTTGAAAACTTTGGAAGGCCATGTACTGTGTCAATTTTGAAAGTTTTAAGTTTTTATTATGATTGCCAAGTAACTAACTT
>NW_022915548.1:0-278 GCF_012274545.1 Fukomys damarensis
TAGATAGGATAGAGAAAGATTAGAAGTGAGGTCAGAGGACACAGGAAGATCACACAAACTCTATGAAGCTGTTGAAGAGAAGAGGAGAAGACAGAGTAAAATATACATAAGAACAGAACAAACTAAGGGCAATAGGGAGATTATAGACTATAATCACTTTCTTTTAAAATTAATGTCTATTGAGAAACGGAAAAAGAGAAGAAAAGGAAAAGAAAAAATAAATTTGAATTGGGATAGGAAAGGGAACAAAAAGTGAGAGAAATGAAGTTCAAGGTCAG
>NW_022915549.1:0-215 GCF_012274545.1 Fukomys damarensis
TTTTTAAAACTCACTCTGCACTTTTCCTTTGTTACAGACAAGCAATCTGTTCACTCAAACAATCTGTAACTTGCCAAGTTTTGGAATAGGAGCAGGCAGGAAAAGGGTTTGAGCCTAAGCAGTCCTACTACAAAGCCTGCTCTCAAGCAGTAAGGGCTGTTTAAACAATTTTGTGTTATGCCCAGAAGGTTCAATACTTTCACTAAAGATACAAC
>NW_022915550.1:0-202 GCF_012274545.1 Fukomys damarensis
AGATGAATATTAAATATAACTATTTGAAGCTCACTGGTATGGGTCAATTTCAATCTTTATTTTTACAATAGTTGTGTATGTACAAGTGAGTGGAGTAAATAGAAAGAGAATGCTAATTTTTGTTTCTGGTATCATATATAAACAACTGAACAAATCTTTCTCAGCCTTGTATCAGAACATGAAATAGGAAAGCCCTTCTCTC
>NW_022915551.1:0-210 GCF_012274545.1 Fukomys damarensis
ATCCGGTGATCAACCGGAGTCCCTAAAACAATGAGCAGGTGTGTTTCTACCACAGGGAGCAAGCCTGTGTTGATATGGGGGTTACTGAGGAGGGGCACTGCATCATCCCTTGCACAAACACACAGGTTTTTAACCAAATTCTCAAGTGCAATCATTTCTGCCTTCGCTGGTCACACACGTCTCACCTCATTCCTTAACAGGGCACCCTCT
>NW_022915552.1:0-237 GCF_012274545.1 Fukomys damarensis
GCACTCCAGAGACGGAGGAGGATCATTGTGAGTTCAAGACCAATCTGGAATACATAACAAGAATTTATCTCAAAAGGAAAATTGATTAGTAGAGAAAGATTTTAAAAAACAAAGAATACCCATATTCTCTGTCATTTATTTGTATTTGTGTCTAATTAGCAAATTATATTACTAGTATTAAATCTATACATTTTATTGAAACTTCATTTAAGACAAAAGTAATAGGTGATACATTTA
>NW_022915553.1:0-749 GCF_012274545.1 Fukomys damarensis
CACGTTAAACCGCAGAAGCCCTCTGGAAAGTGCGTTCGTGTTCTGACGTCAAACTGATCCTATAACCAAGTAAACAGAGTTCTGGAGGCTTGTGTGCACTCAGAGCTGCTACTCACTCTCTTAGGCCTGAAGGGCTTCTTAGCTAAAGGTGCCTCACAACAGTGTTTCAATCTCTACCAGGAAGAAACCTACGACCAGAAAAAATGCAGTTGTACTCCACATAAGAGGTGGACTTCACTGGTAAACTCACAGAGTTGCAGCACCTTTCTCTGTGGAGTGCTTCACATTCATGAAACTGCCCTCTTTCGCTTTAAACGACTAAGCGGGGAGAGAAGCTATTTCCCGGGGAAAACTGCACTTTAACCTGCAGAAGCCCTTAACAAAGTGCGTTAGTGTTCTAACGTCAAACTGAACCTATCCCCAAGTATACAGAGTTCTTGAGGCTTGTGTGCACTCAGAGCTGCTATGCACTCTCTTAGGATTGAAGGCCTTCACTCCGAAAAGTGCCTCAGAACAGTGTTTCAATCTCTGCCACGCAGAGACTTACAAACAAAAAGGAATACAGTTGTACTCCACATAGGGGGTGGACTTCACTGGGAAACCCACAGAGTTGCAGCACCTTTCTCTGTGGAGTACTTCACATTCATGAAACCGACTGCATTCGCTTTAAATGGCTAAGCAGCATATTTTCTGTGGAAAACGGCACTTTAAACCGCAGAAGCCCTCTGCAAAGTGCGTTTGTGTTCTAA
>NW_022915554.1:0-2000 GCF_012274545.1 Fukomys damarensis
CCCTCACCTCAACACACACCACACACTCAACACACACATGCACACACACTAGCACACAAACACACAGTCCGAGCTAGAAATACAGTTCTAGATTCTTGCCCCAAAGTTGTCCTAGTCTGGCTGCACCCTGTCACCCTCTCAACCCACATTTCCTCCTCTGTGAAACCACGGGTGGGTGAGTGCTTAGATGTTCTTGAGTTCTGAGGCCATGTGAGCCATGCGTGTGTACCCACATCGGTGCCAAGCAACAGTGCAGACTCTCCATTCTACCGTGAACAGAAACAAGTGCCTTAGGTCAAAGCAATTTATTTTCCAGCACTTATGGTGTAGCTTGGCTCGCAGTGGCTCCAATTCTATCCTGACATTTTCAATAGAGCTGGCTTAATGGAGAAAAATGACTCTATTCCCTAAACTTAGCAGAAGTTGGGGTGGGTAATGGGAGCTTTCATTTATATGTCACATCTCTCTAATTCTAAGGAATTTAAGCATCCTCTTTGCTTTGCTTCCCATTCTCTACCCATCCCATTAATAAAGATTAATGAAAGGACTGGAATCTATTGAGGAAAACAAATCAAAATAACAATTTTAAGTCCTTTTGCCGAGACACACAGCATGCTCAATTTGAGCATCTCATAAAACTCCATCCAGTTAAAACTGTGGTTATTAGGCAATTAATACTCAGTTTTGGTTCTGCTTACTCTCTGGAAATGCTGTTTTCCAAAATCATAAATGTGACAGGAAATTTCTTCACTCAGTTATCTTCAGTAGTTTAAATATAATTTCATAACTGCAAATGGGCTTTTTTCTTCTTGTGCTGGTAGGCTATGGCAGGTCTCCTTATCTGGGGTATGGGTGTGACAATATGTTTCTTCCCAGGGTGACAGAGAGGAGAAATGAGCTCATGAATAGAAAAACTCATCCTGAACTCCAAACACAGATGCAAGGAGGCAAACTAAAGTGGCCTTGTGTGGCATTTAGGTTCTCAGATGTCAAGTAACGTTTGGGCAGGATCAGCCTGGGCTCTCTAGAGAGGATGGTATTCAGAAAGGACTGTCAAATGCAGCTGGATCCTGTAATACCGACCCTACTAACACAGTGTAAGGGGAGCTCAAAGGGAAATCCTTGCCCAACACCAAGTTTTCTCTATGATCCACGTTTCTTCTTTCCTTTCTCAACTTATTTGAACAAATGCCCTTTACCCTCTGATAAAGAAGTTATATTTCTGCCCGTCCAGTTCCTCAACCTCAGAATTCGAGGAATTTGCAAATAGTCATCTTAGTGGCACTGCTTCAGAGTTTCCTCATGAAATCTTCTAGATCTAAAAGTATGTCTGAGAACAGAGGCCTTTAGGGTTGTTTGATGCACTGGAAAGGTTTAAATGTCAAAGTGATCTTGTTCATTCTTATCCTGAAATGTACACGTGCTCTGAGCATAACACTCAGGGATTCCTTCCATGTGAGGAATGGCTTTCTGAGATTCCACACATCAGCCAAGGCAGATGGCTTTCAATAAAGATCTCTAGATTTATCACTCTTCCTTCTAAGCCTGACAAAGTCTTGGCTAATTGATCTGTTGAATAGAAATAAAACCAGGCAAATGTCTTATCTTAGTCTCATTGAAGACTGAGCTATACTGTACTAGACGTGTAGCTTCAATTTCTCCGGCTAGATTAAATACAATCTTTCATGATTTTTTTCCTAGACGACTAGCATGAAAGAAGGAGCACCAACCAGGTAACCCTTCCATTAAGAAAAACATGTCTGCTAAGAGGGCCGGGGATTTGGCTCAGTGGTTCTGCTGCCTGCCTCGCAAGTGCAAGGGCCTGAGTTTGATTCCTTTTACAACAACAACAACAACAAACAAACAAACAACAACAAAAAAGAAAACCATGTCTGCTAAGATATTGCCAGAAATGTAGATTTCATTATTCAAAATATCAAATAGATGGAAAATTTGAATTGGCAATCTTTTATGTATGGCAATAAATATTTTATTTTGGA
>NW_022915555.1:0-698 GCF_012274545.1 Fukomys damarensis
TTTTTTTTGTTTGTTTGTTTTTGTTTTTTGTTTTTTGTTTTGAAATACATTCCTGTGTTTTTTATTCTCTGTTCATTTCTGTTTTTGGTACTGAGGATCAAATGTAGGTCCTTGTGCTTGCGAGGCAGGTGCCGAAACCCTGAGCTAAAGCCCCAGGCCTACTGACTGGCTTTTTAAAAGAGAAGTTTGCAGTCCCTGCTTTAGGGAATTTGGAAGTGAATAAAGAAGCATCCGCAAACATCCTTGGCAGGAAAATATTTCCACTGGTTACATGTTACATGACCCAGTGATTCCACTTAGCCAGGGACTCATGGAGAGTCTAGCTGGGGAATGAGTATACAAGGAAAGTTAGAAATCAGTGCACATTCATGTTATACACAAGCCCTACCATTCGCTCTTTGAATAATATGTTTTCTTTATTGAGGGGTCACAGAATATTCACTAGTATCTTATTGATGAGATTTTTGTTTGCTTTTTAAATTAAGAAAAAAAGCATATTGAGCTACTGGCAGTGTTGGGCTTTGTGCTCTGAAATATCCCAGTTGGACATGCCACCTGCTGAGTAGCTGCTATTTCAGACACAGTGTCCAAATGGCTCTCATTTTTATGGGATCCATGTTGTACCACACATTGGGCTGGTGCTCTGGGCACAGGACTTGCTCTTGCTAACAGCATTGTCACATGAGCATCACTCTGTC
>NW_022915556.1:0-233 GCF_012274545.1 Fukomys damarensis
TATTCAAAAATCTTAATATATTGATGCCAGAAACTTCTTTTATTCTTACCAATAAATTCCTCAATTGAATGAGAAGTTTTTACAGTTGTAGAAGTCTTCAGGTAACCTTCATCATGGATGTCTGCTGAGATGTTCTTATAAGCAACATATTTCCCAGCAAGGATGTTTGGCAAATGTGTGTAATGAAGATGCTGGACTTGAGGTTGTGAATGCAGGAGGATGAGGTTGCCTAC
>NW_022915557.1:0-432 GCF_012274545.1 Fukomys damarensis
TTGCCTGCCTACCCCCAATGCCATTATGTTCATGTAATTTCAAAGATGTTTCACTATTTTTCTACAGATGTTCGTTCAAAGCATGTCATTTTCTTTGGACAGCTGTTTGTTTTCTTGTACCTGTTCAGGCCTGTGATTCCTGGCTGGCTGTGTTCAGGAAAAGCCATGGACCCTTCACATAACACACACGGAAGCCATCCTCATCACAGAGTGCAGTTTATTTCTCAACACTCCCAAAGTATACAATGTAACAGTCCCTACTTTAACAGTGAGGACTCGGAAGCAGTTTTCTAACATTAAAAAAAAGATCAGTCACACGCACACATAGCAAAAGAATGTAAGGAGTTTTTATTAAGGTTCCCCTCTTTATTGATGTAACAATAAAAGTTCCACATTAACCATATTGTTTTATTTTTCACAATGGATATTTTC
>NW_022915558.1:0-276 GCF_012274545.1 Fukomys damarensis
TTCACTGGTAAACTCACAGAGTTGCAGGACTTTTCTCTGTGGAGTACTTCACATTCATGAAACAGCCTGCTTTGGCATTAAACGGATAAGCCGCAAAAGCAGCTGTTTCCTGGGGAATACTGGACTTTAAACCGCAGAAGCCCTCTGCAAAGTGCTTTTCTGTTCTAACATCAAACTGAACATATCCGTAAGTACACAGAGTTCTGGAGGCTGGACTGCACTCAGAGCTGCTAGGCACTCTCTTAGGCCTGAAGGGCTTCTCTGCTAAAAGTGCCT
>NW_022915559.1:0-745 GCF_012274545.1 Fukomys damarensis
ACCATGCAACAATTAAAACCCCCTGGTTGAGCATTTGACCTTCAAACTGACATGTCAGAGCAGGTGCAAAGAAGCTCTGATTTAAGATCCCTTGATCCCAATTATGACTGGAAGGTTTCCTGAAAAGAAAGGTTTTGTAGTGAAAGAAGCTCAATGAGAGCAATAAAATTCGCTTATTTTTATGGCTTCTATCCAGATGACTCCCAGTGCCTTGTGCACTCATTGACAGGACTTTTGGGAGTCAGTTGGATCATGGGTGTGTGACACTGCATTAGTCCACAGATGGGTTTACAGCTAGGTGTGACGTTGGGATGTGAAGTCTGGTGGGAAGAGGTGGGTCACTGTGGGCGTGACCTGGAAAGGTGTATAGCCTTCCTCCTGCCTTGATCTTTTTCCCTGCTTGCTGCTTCCTGCCTGCTACGCCATGAACTGTTTCTCCTCTGCCACTCTACCATGGCTTGGAACCTCCTGACTATGAACTGAAACCTCAAAAATGTGTAAGTGAAAATAAATTTTTCTTCCTTTAACTTGAGTGTGTCAAGAATTTTGTTTCATCAACAAGAAAGTAGCTAAGGCACTTATTCATGATGTCCAGGGTCTTCTGGGTTTCCTCACAGGAAATGCAGATGTCTGTGAGGGGTAGAATAGCAGATTGCTGTGGTCCCGCATCAGTTCTCTAGGGAGGTGAGGGTTTGGGCTGGCCTAGCCCTCTCTGGGAGCAGGGACGATCAATTCTCCAGTGCAG
>NW_022915560.1:0-222 GCF_012274545.1 Fukomys damarensis
CGAAGACGGCGTGGCTGGCAGCGCTCTGGGGCAGGGGGTTATCTAACTGCCCGTGCCCATGCCCTCACCAGGAAAGAGATGAGAGCAGGACCTACTCCATAGCATTGCCGTAAGGATTAAAGTGGTTGTTTCGTGTTATTGCTCAGTACAGTACCTGACTGTGCCTGACTAAGTAGGCGTTTGGTGGAGCCATTGTAGGCGACGCAGTTGGGCGTAGGACCT
>NW_022915561.1:0-360 GCF_012274545.1 Fukomys damarensis
TCCTGTCTTTCTGGCTATGGAAGCAATTCACCACATGGTGAAGGGGTGAGCGTGGGATGGCTCTGAACCAGCTTTCCTGTGGAATGCTGTCATCTTGCACAATAAGCTACTTGTGTGATTTTTATATACATGATCTATGTAAGTGAAGTTGAAATTGAAATTTGACTGATGGAACTTGGCAAGTGTGAAGCAGGAAAGGACAAAATCCTAGCTCAATATTCCACACTTCCAGAATCTCACCTCAAAGAAGAAACCAAGTTTGCCTTTCCCACTTCTGTAGTTTATTATTCCTTGTGGAAAAAGGCAACATTTTATAAGCTTTGCAAGTCACTAAAATTGTCACGACAGCTCTGCAGTGCC
>NW_022915562.1:0-568 GCF_012274545.1 Fukomys damarensis
GGGAGATGAGCAGGCAGCAGAGCAGTTCAATGTCACACATCTTCGAAGGGAAAGGAAAGGAGGGGATTTCAGGGAGAGATCCCAGGGAGGACTTGTGTAGGCAGCGTTCCTCCTGACCAGGCTGCCAGGCTCTTCCTGTGGACATGAACAGTGACCTCCATTAGGACTTGGCCCAGACTCGTGGACCCTCCAGACATCAGCCACAGACAGCCACTCCCAGAAATTCTCTCTCCTGCTGACCCTGGCTACCTAGTGCTCCTAGCTGCTCCCTCTCAGCCTCTCCCTGCCCTTCTGTTTCTGTATCTTCAGGGATTTCACCCCTCTCCTTTCACACTAATTCCTCAAATGACCCAAGCACCCCTTTCAGAGCTCTCTCTCTCTCTCTCTCTCTCTCTCTCTCTCTCTCTCTCTCTCTGTCTCTCTCTCTGTAGTCCCCACTTTTCCTTTGAACCCAGGTGGTCATCTTTACCTACCTGCTCTAATCTTCCCCAGCAATAGACTGAACACTGATGCCCATTACTCCTCCCCCAGTAAAGGTCATCCTCCTGTTCTGACCAGGCCTCCTGCT
>NW_022915563.1:0-1485 GCF_012274545.1 Fukomys damarensis
GAGGCTTTCCTAGTGCTTCTTTTCATTAATTTTGTCCATGTGTCAGATGGTGATGAGCTCATTGCTTCACATACCGACTTGAACAGTAGTTCTCTCCAGCGTCTTCCTCCCTCAGCTCTCTATTACAGAGAGAGCTTTTTATTACTTTTTTTAAAAAATATCTAAACTATGGATATTCAGCAGGGAGAGATGGGGAATGGGTATGTAACGATTTGATGTGGTGATTACTAAATTCTGGAAAGCTCTAGTCATGTCCCACCTACAGTCGCACAGTTCATTGTAGAAAGTTCTACTACCAGGAATAAAGAGGAGAAAAAAAAGAACAAAACTTGGAATTCTTTGTTGCATCTTATCTTGGATCCTGAATTATCAGTTTGTCTGGCTTTTATTTTATTTTTTTTAATCTGGCCCTTCAGGATCCTCTGGTAACTGTTATGTGTTTTTTGTTTGTTTGTTTTTGCAGTGTTTTAAAGTATAATTCATAGAAAGAAATAGAACAGTTTAATAGTCAACTTAATTGGATCAAGAGACCCTGGGAGAGTTGACCGGATCATGGGGCACTATGCTCCCCAGTGAATTAACCCACTGATATTTACGGTTGAATATTTTGTTACGAAGGGCTCAGCAGATGTGAGTCACTGAGCTTATGTCTTTGAAGGGTATATGTCTCACTGCCACTCCTCCCCATGCCCTTCTTCCAGGACACAATGAAGTCAGCAGCTTTGTTCTGCCACACCTTCCTACCATGTTGTTCCTGCCTTGAGACAAGTTAACCATGCGTTGAATTCTCTGTAACCATCAGCCAAATAAACCTCTCTTCCTTTAATTTGGAAGTGTTGGGAATTTTGTTCAGCAATTGTAAAAGTGACCAATGGAGTTTGTTTTCTCCATCTGGCCCATAACAAAAGTCTTTTTCAGCTGAGCATTGTAGCACACACCTGTAATCCTAGAATTTAAGTAGTTGATACAACATTGCCATGAGTTCAAAGCCAGCCTAAACTACACAGCAAGACACTATCTCCACAAAACAAAACATCAAATTTGGCTTCGTAAAATTGGTTATCACATTTTACCACTTCGTAAACCTTATGGTATTATCAACTATTTATCAACCCTTTAGCTCTCTCCAGATTTCCCTCAATTTTCTTCATTCTATGGCTGTGCAAAAAATATCAATGTGTTCTTATTATTTGTATATAACATTTATTTAGATTTACTCACATGTGCATCCTTTTTGATGCACCTCCTTTCTTTATGCATTTCCTTGAGGATACTTTTCATCCTGCTTTAAGAATTCCCTTTAGGATTTCTCTTATTGCTTAGCCAGAGAAAAATACTCATTATATTTCTTTCTTTCAATATTATTTTGCTTTCACTTTTCAAAATATTTATTTTTAATTTTAGATTGGAGATTTACTTTCAGTATATCAAAGATTTCATTGCATTATCCATTTCTTTTATCTTTTTTTCAGTTTTTTTTTTTTT
>NW_022915564.1:0-256 GCF_012274545.1 Fukomys damarensis
ATTTGCTGATGATATGATATTCTACATTGAAGACCCAAAAAACTCCACCAAAAGACTTCTAGAGTTAATTGCCAAATTCAGTAGAGTAGCTGGATACAAGGTGAACACCCAAAAATCAATGGCCTTCTTGTACACAAATAACAGACTCACTGAGAGAGAAACTAGGGAAACACTTCCTTTCACAATAGCACCCAAAAAATGAAATATCTAGGAATCAATCTAATAAAAGAAGCAAAAGACCTCTACACTGAAAACT
>NW_022915565.1:0-491 GCF_012274545.1 Fukomys damarensis
GTTCTCAATCTATAGGATTTTATTCTCACAAGGACTTAATCTCAGTCCTAATAGAATATATGTTTAAGAAAAGTTACATATAATTTTCATGAATTTCCCGCTGGGAAAGCTTGTGCAAAAAGGAGAGCAAAATGCTATAGTGGGTAATTCTGAATTACAGAAATAAAACCATCATTATTTACAAATGTCAAAATTATTCTCTTCTGCACCTCAAGTACAGACAGATTTTAGGACATGGTGGAATTTCAAAATTAGAGTTTTAGAATTCCAAATTCTCAGAGTTCCAAAATTAGATGCTGCTATAGAACTGCAAATCATCAAAGCTATGTCAATCTGGTGTTTCCGATAGATTCATTGAATTGCACCAACTGAGTTAAAGTGCCACTAGAGATAATACTGTACACCAAAGTCATTCTCAGAAGGGATGCTAAGCTGCAGCCAAAGCCACATTGTTTCCTTGTATCTTTCAGGGTGTGATAACAGCTAGAGCT
>NW_022915566.1:0-1931 GCF_012274545.1 Fukomys damarensis
TTTTGATTCAAGTACCACTATTAGGGTAATGAGTACCAGGATAATGAGACTTCAGTTTAAAAAATCTTATCTATAGGATACTTATGGTAATAGGTTAATATTGTGGGAAAAATATACCTGGCTGTTTTAAAATGCACACCATAAACCCCGCCATGGCCTTGCATCTTGACTTTCCTCTCATTGTCATCCGTCCTTAACCCCCTCTAACAAAAATATGTTTGTAAAAATGTATTCTGTTTAAAATCCTTTGACTTCCCATCACCTTCAGGATGAAGTTCAATATTCTGTTACCTGACTCTGCCTAAATCTTCCTTTTATCAGGTGTCACCAGTCACCACCCCATCTCTCCAATGCATCCTGTACCCTGCTGCCAAAATGTTCAATTCCCTGAAGACTCCTTGGCTCCTGCAGTCCTAGTAGCAGTGCCTCATATATGTTGGCGACCTGAATTCTTTTCATCCTTACGGCTCCTTCCTGGAAATGTGGTTTTTCATTTAAAACCCAGCTCCAGTGGCGTCACCTGAGAGAGATAGTACTTACATCCTCAGCAGATTCTTTGCAAAGGAGGCGTGGGGGGCAGTGAGGAGGGAACCCAGGGCCTTCCTTCTGAGCTGCATCCCCAGACCTTTCACTATATATTTTTTTGAGTCAGGTTCTTGCTAAGTTGTAAAGGCTGTACCCAAACTTGAGATCCTCTTGCTTCAGTGCTGTACCAGCATGGCTGGCTTTGATGTATTCTCTGAGCTGCCTGATGACCTTCTGGCTTAGTATTTAGAAAACTGTGTTTACTTGTCTATCTCTAAAATATTTAATCTTATCTACATATTCTAAATACTATTTTTACTGATAAATCATGTTGATAGGTTACTCTTTCATCGTTAAAAGCAATTTTTGACACTCCATTATGTAATCAGCAAAGCATTAGTGGAAATACTGATATTAGAAGTGTTTGTTGTGACCCTTCTGATTAACGCCAGCTGATGACCTCAGAACACATATTCTTGACTAAGAATCTTCACAAAAACAATCAAATAAGAAAATACTAGCTTAAGTCTATAGGCAGCCAAGAAAGATTGTGTTTCTCTCACTCACTGTCCCCCCATCTCCCCACTCCCTTGAAAAACAAAGCAGAAACCTCAGAGGAAGTCAAGTTAGCCTTTCAACTATTTGTATGATAAAACTACAGCATTAGAAATATAATTCAAGTTCAGTGGGCCAGGAATCAGGAGGTTTTCAGTGGCAACGAGTAGAAAACACACCTCAGAATGGCCTCAACTGCAGGTAGAGTGCATTATCTCACTTAGCAAGAAGTTCTGACCTAGGGCAGATGCAGGACTGATTAGCCTGCTGCAGGGATGGCGAACCTATGGCCTATGTGCCACAGCTGGCTGATTGCTATCATCAAAAGCTCTAAAAGGTTCACCATGGCTGGGCTAGTGGCTCCAACACTATAAAAACCCCAATTCTAGAGCTGAGGGTACAGCTCAGTGACAGATGCTTACCTAGCATACACAAGGTCCTGAGTTTGATCCCAGCACTGCAAACAAAATGCAAAACATGAAAGAAGTGACCAAAGTTCAGATGACCAGTGTAGAACATGCAAAGAAAGGACACGGGTATTTCATGCTGTGGTGAGGAGTTGGTCTTCATCTCACCTGCCATAGAAGAGGCAGTTAGTACCCACTTGTGGAAATAGTCTTGAAACTAGACTATATTTTATTTTATTTTTTTCATCAAGTTTATTGGTACTTTTTAGGTATACAGTACAGTTAAATTCATCATTGGGATCGTGTACCTTTACATAATAGATCTTGGTTCTTATTCTTTGCTCCATTCCCCTGCCCTCCCTCACCCCCTCTACCCTTCCCTATTTACAAAGACTTTGTTTCCATTTTTTTCCTTTTCCTTTTCCTTTTCCTTTTCTTTCTTTC
>NW_022915567.1:0-690 GCF_012274545.1 Fukomys damarensis
CTAGATAATATGGGGAATTATTTGGACTTCTCCCTACTTGCCCTTTTTGTCTTCTATTTTGATATATGTATTTTGGGGGAAGATCTTCTCATAAGTGAAGCTATGCAATATTTAAGCTTGCATGTCTTGCTTATTTCACTTAACATTATGTTCTCAAGTCACATCCGTTTGCCTGCAAATGCCTCCAGTTTATCTTCCTTTATGAGAGTACTCCATTGGATATGAATGCCACATTTTTCTTATCTCTTCATCTTTGATAGATAAACTGTATATGCTGTTACCAAGATTTAGCTTTATAAATTGTGTTGCTGTAAGTGTGGACATGCATGTAACCCTGTCTCTCTTGGGAAGATACCTAGAAAGGAGAAAGCTGGGTTAAGTAGAACTTCCAATTTTAGTTTTTTGAGGAATCTCCCACTGATTTCCATAGTGGTTGTACTAGTTAAAATCTCTTATACATTTCTTATTCACTGTAGATTTAGTTTACTTGTTTGTCACCTCTCTTCTAAGAAATGACCAATCGTTAGTAATGATCGAGAATGTATGAAAGCCACCTGGGCTTAGTAGCTCACACCTATAATGTCAGCTACTTAAAAAGCTGAGGCAGGAGGATCAAAAGTTTGAGGTCAGCCTGGGCAGTTTAGCAAGAACATGTCTCAAAATAATATTTAAAAACATTTACAGAGATGA
>NW_022915568.1:0-228 GCF_012274545.1 Fukomys damarensis
ATTAATCCCCCAAATCATCTGGTTTGTATCCAGCTAGGTTTAGCAACATGAAGTCCTCTATTCTGCTCCTTTATGTGATAGGATATAATATGCCCAAAGCAATCCTACTCATTACAAAAGTAAGGCTCTTTATGCG
Organism: Fukomys damarensis; assembly: GCF_012274545.1. Lineage (NCBI taxonomy): Eukaryota > Metazoa > Chordata > Mammalia > Rodentia > Bathyergidae > Fukomys > Fukomys damarensis. The sequence continues at coordinate 137 of NW_022915568.1, forward strand.
TCTTCCCTCCCATGTGTTTGAGAACTCAGAGAACTGCCCCATGTTATAAGATCAACTACGCAGACCTCTGTGTCTCCAGTTCACAGACTGCC
>NW_022915569.1:0-207 GCF_012274545.1 Fukomys damarensis
GGTTTACAGATCTATCAGCTACACCTGGGTGACTGGGTCATAAACCTTGATTTTTATATCACCAAACCAATCAGTATTTGAGAAATTACCAAGAAACGCCATATCATGACATTTTTCTGTTCCCTACTGCATTTTCCCTGAGACTTGCCTCCAGACCAGTCATCCTCAGTCTTGCTGTTTACTATAAGACTTTGGTGAAGTCAGTCA
>NW_022915570.1:0-244 GCF_012274545.1 Fukomys damarensis
TGCAGAAGTGGGATCATTGCTGTGATGTTACCTGGCCGGGTAACTCAAGAGCCTCTGGAAAGGGCTTGTGGAAAGTGAAGAGATAGGAAAGATTCAGAGACACTGGATGAAAAAGTAGAGCTGGAATGCCTTAGGCTGTACCATATGCGACATTGTGATCACAGCTCAGAAGACCAGAAAGCTGGTAAAGATCAGGCTCTGGAAGTTTCTGATGGAAAGAACTGCATTGGCTGTTAGCTTCCAG
>NW_022915571.1:0-370 GCF_012274545.1 Fukomys damarensis
AAAATAGGGGCTGGGGATTTAGCTCAGTACTGTGTCTGCCTCACAAGTGCAAGGTCCTGATTTCGATCTTTGTTACCACAAATAAACAAACAAATGACATTTCATGTTATATATATTCTGCAAAATTTTTTTTTGTTTTTTTTGGTACTGGGGGATCGAACTCAGGTCCTTGTGCTTGCAAGGCAGGTGTCAGAACCACTGAGCCAGATCCCCAGCCCATTGGTTGTTGTTGTTGTTTTTTTTCTTTTTTTTGAGAAAAGGACTTGCTATGTAGTTCAGGCTGGCCTTGAACTCAATGTGTAGCCCAGGCTGGCCTTGAACTTGCAGTGATTTTCCTGCCTTGGCCTACTAAGTGCATACTACAAGTGTG
>NW_022915572.1:0-944 GCF_012274545.1 Fukomys damarensis
GATCGTGATGGGGATGGGAATCGGGGTGTCAGAACGATTGTTCTTTCCAGGCAATGAAGTTTGGGCTTCGTTCTTTTCTTTCAGGGTACATGGAGGACTGGTCTTGGTTTTTTGTTTTGCTTTGTTTGTTTTTGCAAAATACATTACTAATTTGATTCAGTTAAGGGAAATAAAAAGTAATTTGTTTTTACAGGGATTTAGCTCAGTGGTTTCACCACCTGCCTTGCAAGTGCAAAGTCCTGAGTTTGATTCCCAGTACCAAAAAAAAAAAAAAAAGAAAAGAAAAGTAACTTGTTTCACTACTTGTAGTCCATGAAAATTTCTCTTCCCACAATGACATAGAAGATGAAAAGACTTTTCATTATTTACATGTGTGAGTCCAGAAGTATAATAATGGGGAAAAACGTGTTCAAACGGAAAGGGGTGTGTGGGGGAGGGGAAAAGGAAAAAAGCAGAAAGAAAAAAATGAGAAAAGTAAATGGAAACAAAGTTTTAATAAGTAAGGAGAGGAAGAGGGGTAGAAGAGAAGGGAGGTGAATGGGGAAAAGAAGAGGGATCAAGATACATCATGTACAGGTACCAATTCCTTATGATGAATGTGATTATTATGTAAATTTGAATTGTATTGATAAAAATTTTTTTTTAATTTTTGAAAAGACTTAGCGAGATCTATGATTGAAGACCAAATGTCCAGAATATTGGACAAACCATGACACCCACCATGGATTGCATTTCAGAGGATGATCTTTATTTCCCACTTCTGTGAGACTCACAGGAAGGAAGGTGGTGTCCTAATTAAGGTGTGAACCCAAGGGCTAGCTGGGCAGGCTCTGGGCCACGCGGCCCAACTCACTGGCAGCTTCCTTACCACCACCTGTGAAACAGCAGGCAGGCAGGCAGGGACTTCACAAAGACCTCTTGACAGGTCTTCAGAGGAAACCTAA
>NW_022915573.1:0-337 GCF_012274545.1 Fukomys damarensis
CTTTGAAGATGCCAATGATGCTCCCTCTGATGCTGCTCAGAAAGCAGCATGGGTGAGGTATGGGTTGTTTGGCAGATTCAGCATCTATGTATTGGTACTATAGGAGCACATGTATCTGTACAAGAGACAAAGTCCTGAGTACATGTGAAATTTTAGCTGCCCATTTTAAAACTCTTTTTCAATCTGGGGAGAATCTCCCACTTCTGGAGTCTTGGCAGGAGACAGGATCTTAATCCCGCTCATCCCTGGCAGCTGGACATAGGAATATAATCTAGATCCAATCAGCAAGACACTCCTGCTGAAGGCCTAGAATCTGGTGAGAATGCTGCAAATAGAG
>NW_022915574.1:0-220 GCF_012274545.1 Fukomys damarensis
CTTCTGCTGAAAGGGTAGCCCAGGTGCATTCTACTTTGGTGTGTCTGTGAGGGTGGTTCAGGCGGCATCTGATCAAATGGGGTGGGGGGCTAAGCTGAATGGAACAAAGAAGTGGAGGAAGGGAAAATTTCTCTTGCTATTTCCTGCCCTTGGACACCAGAACTCCAGGTTCTCTGGCCTTTGCTTCCAGGACTTGCACCATTGGTCTCAAAAGCTCTCA
>NW_022915575.1:0-398 GCF_012274545.1 Fukomys damarensis
CTTGCTCACTGCATGATTCAGTGGTTTTGATGGTTGCCCTGGCTCCTGGCTGTGGCAAAGGCAAGCTCAGTACATTTCTTACCACTGCTTTCAAGACCTCTGTATGATTGTTTGGTCAAGTGTGTGTTCACTGAATGCTTAACTAGTCTGAAATGGTCCACTGTATGAAGGCCAAGTCAGGGTGAGCTCAATATGTGTCTGATCAGTCTTCTCTAGCCCACTGTTTGTCTGCCAGTCTCACTGAGGACAGTCTCAGTGCAATGCTAAACATTATACAACCATATCCCTGGATGAGGCAGCAGTGAGGGTTGGCTCTCTGTGTGGCTATTTAGATACCAAACTTTGCTACATGCAGAATGATATGAGTGAGGACTCTCTGCTGCTAACTGGTCCTAGTC
>NW_022915576.1:0-515 GCF_012274545.1 Fukomys damarensis
CGGCAAGAGAAGCTGTTTCCCAGGGAAAACTGCACTTTAAACCGCAGAAGCCCTCAGCAAAGTTCGTTTGTGTTCAAACGTGAAACTGAACCTCTCCCCAAGTATACAGAGGTCTGGAGGCTTGTGTGCACTCAGAGCTGCTAGGCACTCCCTTAGGCCTCAAGCGCTTCTCTGCTAAAAGTGCCTCAAAACAGTGTTTCCATGTCTGCCAGGCAGAGACTTACAAACAAAAAGGACTACAGTTGTACTCCCCATGAGAAGTGGACTTCACTGGTAAACTCACAGAGTTGCAGCACCTTTCTCTGTGGAGTACTTCACATTCATGAAACTGACCGCTTTCGCTTTAAACGGCTAAGCGGCGAGAGAAGCTGTTTCCCCGGGAAAACTGCACTTTAAACCGCAGAAGCCCTGGGCAAAGTGCGTTTGTGTTCCAACATTAAACTGAACCTCTACCTAAGTATACAGAGTTCTGGAGGCTTGTGTGCACTCAGAGCTGCTAGGCACTCCCTTAGGCC
>NW_022915577.1:0-9482 GCF_012274545.1 Fukomys damarensis
ATATATATATATATATATATATATTATGTTTAAATAATATATGTATATATATATATATAATAATCTTATTTAATCTGAATTCTACCAAATGGTATAAAATATTATAGTACCCTAAGGTATAATACTAAAATATTTTGTGTCACTATCTTGGAAACCGTGAGTAACAGCAAATACTCATGGACTGTTTAAATTTAAAATTATTTTTTTCTATAATTTAAAAACGCTATCGAATTATCTCATCTACTGCAGATGCTAGACTCATAAATAATAAAGACATTGTAGGATACAACATCGGAAATTATATATCACAGGATTCTGTTACAGGAAGAAATTAACACAGGCAGAGAATAAGAGATTCCTTCAAAGAGAACCCATCAAAGAGAACATTGCACTCAAGAGATATATTTGCAAGACAAAAGTGAAAAATACAAAAGAAATATTAAAAAACTGGTAACTTCAAGGCTCTGAGTTTGATCCGGGGTGGGGGGCATGCACAAGAACACACTGCAAAATAACATGGAATATCTAGAAAGTTCTTAAGATGTAAGGTCATAAGAGCTTATTTTGAAATTTACTACTGAATTTTCAATTCATTATTTTTAGAAAATACATTGACTTTTTAACAGCTAATTGAGATATAATTCACAATTTTATATTTAGGCAAAATCTCTCTGCATCTGGTAATGGGAACACTGCCAAGCCTCTCCTTGAGTGTCACAGTGCAGAAGCTGAACACTCACTAGAAAGCGGAAACACCAGCATGAAGTCGATTTGTCTCTTGCCATGAAGCCTTATGAGCCAGGTCAAGGGCAAACAGGCCCAGTAGTCTGGGAACTTCCGCATATCCACCTCATGAGCTCAGTAGTGATGACCAGACAAAAGGAGCCCGCCACTGTCATCCTCATGCCTGAGACTTAGCCTCAGCTCAAGTAGCTGGGAGCAGAGTGAAGAATATTGACATCCTGCTCCTTCCCCAAGAGAAAGCCCTGTGACTGGGAACTGGGGGAGCCTTGTATTCTTGGATGGAGTAGTTTGGAATGGAGTCTTCATCTTCCTGATCTGAAAGGGACAGTGAGAGGAAGCTTTTTTTTATTTTTTAATCACTCTTGCCTTTGTTACCAAACTCTCATAGGGCTTCTTGTATAGAAATTTCTTCATTTGCTCTTTGCCCTCACTACCATTTCCAAAGGCTATCACAAGTTTCACTGGAAACCAGATCTGCAGAGCCTTCCACACTGTCATACTAATAGTTAAAAGCTATCTGGTATTTAAAATAAGTATAAATATTACAGCATACTTATACCATTATCAACTGGAGATACAACAGTGAACAACACAGGTGAATGTCTTGCTGTTTTGGAAAACATACTCTAAGGGAAAAAGTTAAATAAGCAAAGAGTAAAGCCCAGGTAGTTGTATATACAAAATTAAAACATGGTGAAGGACATAAAGTGAGAGAGACAGCAAGTTCATCTTTAGAAAGGTGGCGACAGAGGAGTTTCTGATGATGGGATACTTGTGTACAAACCAAAGGAATGTGATAAGGCAAGTCAAGTGCTTATCTGTGGGAAGAATGTGCCAGGCTGGAGGGATACTAAGTGCAAAGACTCTAAGTCAGGAGTATTCTTGGCATGTTCAAAAAATTGCAAAGAAGCCAAAAAGGCTGAAATGTAGAGAGTTAGGGGGAAATATTAGGAGGATAGTCCAGAAATGCAGCAGGGAAAGAGTACCCTGGTACTTATAGGCTTTGCCAAGGATTTAGTGACACAGAAAAACCATTGAAAATTGAAACCAGAGAGCGGTATGATCTGAGCTATGTTTTTAGAAAGACAATTTTCTAGATACTTTTAGGAGAATAGACTGCAGTGAGTCAAGTATCAAAATAGAAGAGTTAAAGGACTATTTCAACAAATTAGATAACAGATAATGGTGGGTTGGCTATCAGTGAGAAGACAGTGAGAACAGGTTGCAAATAGGTACATTTTTAAAAGTTGGCCCATATGATGCAGTCATGCATTTGCTACAGCACAAGAAAAAGTATTTCAACTGATAAACTGAAAAAATAGAGTTGTCATTTAATAAGCTAGAAAAGTTAGAAAGAGGAGCACGAGAAGCAGATAGAAATAAAGTGTGGTGTTTGAGCCATTAAGATAGTGAGGATACCTTAAAGTCACATACAAAAAAAGAAAAATAGGTTCACAAGAAGCAAAAACAGAGATATAGAAGACAACTTAGAAATATAGCAGAGTAAAAGTAAAAATGTACAGGCATGGACTATAGTGAGTGAAGACATAATTAGAAAGAAGCAATGGAACAGAGGAATCTAGGATGACTTGGCTTTCTGGCTTGGTTCACTCTTTGGAAAACAAAGACATTTATAAAATCGGAATCACAAATGAGATGTGTTCTTTAGAACTTTATTATGATTGAATTTTATAAAAGTGCACTTTAACCGAATATTATTTTAGTGTATGAGAGATTAAGTATCAATGTTACACCCGTAGTAGTCTGACTCCTTTGAACAAAAATGGATAGCAAACATTCTCAGAGTCATCATTGAGAGGCTAAGCAGATTCTGTTAGACTACTGACGAATCTTCCAAATATTCTCTTTTGGTTATTCATTTTCTATATCAGGCAAGAATATTCACAGGTACTCTCAATTCAGTTGTCCTCTGGATTACTTAAAAGATTTCCCCAAATGAGTAGTACAGAGATTTTCTTTTTTTAAATAGTATTTGATCCAAATCTTTTGTACCTGCGATTGAAGTTAAAAACCTTAAGATCATCTGAGGAAATGTGGTCTGTTTTCTATTTATAATAACACAATACCATACACTGGATAGATAATAAATAAAATAAGTTTATTTGGGCTCACCATTCTGGTCCAAAGTCCCGGGACTGCATCTTGTGATGTCTTCTTGCTGGCAGAGTCCTAAGGCAACACAAGACTTCATCACAAGAGACAGTGAGTGTGCATGTGTATCTCCTCTAGTCTCTTTCCACCTTCTTCTAAAATCACCGGTATTCGATTATACAGCCTCAAGCTGATTAACTTATGCAGGTAATCTAATCACTTCCAAAGGCCCCACTTTTAAACACAATAGTCTTATTACACTTATGCCCTCTTAATACTTCACAATGGGGTTTAAGCTCCAACCTGAGTTTCAGAAAGAACAAATGATACTCAGATCAAAGCAGGGAAAACTGATTTCCAAAAACATTTTATAATTGGTTTAAATGTGACCCTAGGAAAAAAAGCATATTTTTAACTTTCTGTTTCAGAATATTACCTGTCGTGTTATGGACTGACTCCTAAAATTTTTCACGGACACCATTAGACATCACTTTCTTCTATGAAATATTTTACAGGAATCCAATGCTAATCTGTGTATTTGTGGGCCCTGATAGCTTGCTAAAAAAAAATGTTATTAGATCAAATTAGTTGGCAAAGTAATATATTTGGAGGTTCTTCTTACTTTGACTTTTAAGCTGAAACTAAATTGCCTTTTATAATCTTCAAATAAATGAGATATTTTATTAGTTATATTTTATTAGTTATCAAGCAATAGATGAACAAGGGAACTCTACTTGTGATTCCTAGTGGAGGAATAGTTATGTATGTCATGAATCATCCTTAGCTATCATTTGTGCTTAGTACTGTCATATTCTTCATTTATAAAAATTTTCTATGCTCAGATCTTATTTCTCCCTTGTAAGCTGTTTTGTTTCTCATTTTATTTCTCCCTTCACCCTCTTTTTTCTCCTATCTAGCATTTATTCTATTTCTGCTATACATAGGTACCTGAAAATACTGCACTAAGTTCCTAGAAAATAGATAAATAAAATATACCCTCTGCCATCAAAGATCTTGTAATGTACTAAACATCTACAAATAAAAGATAATCATTAATCAGTAGAGAAATGCCCAAGAGTATAATAGAAAGACAGCGAGGGAAATAATTTTCTCCATATGGGAAAATAAGATTCCGGGTGGAATTAAAATTTGAGCAGAATATTAAAACATAAGTAGAAGTTTACTTGTTAGAGAAGGGACGTTTTGTTATACAGGGGCCAATATACGTAGACCATAAAATAAATGTACTTAGGGAAACATCACTGGAGCATGAAGAGTGCTACAGGAAATGTCTGGGTGTAGCTTTGGGAATTTAAATGGAATTCGACCATAAAAGCCATGCATGTCATGACATGATGAAGTTTAGACCCCTGACAAAGAAGGAGCAGAGTCAATAGATGATATAACACTTCCCACGCAAACTCAGCTGAGAGGTTCCCTGAATGTGAAATGGCAGAGAAAATATCTCTACGAAGGGAAAAGGAAAATTACCATAATCATGTGAAATTCCACTCTTGGCCAACATCTTTCACTTCTCCCCTCAGCTCAAACCACAAGCCATTGCTAACGTGGTCAGATTCTCTGTCGTTCACTGGTCTGCTTTTGAGGTGAATATTATTTACATCTATCTCCGAGGTGAGGCTTGGAGGCTCCAGTGGCCAGAGTTAGCAAACAGAAATATAGAATGAAAGGCAGATATGGTGTGATACATGTCTGTAATGTACGCAGGAGGCTGAGACAGGAGGACCACAAGTTTGAAACTAGTCTGGGAAACTTAGCAAGACCCTGTCTCAAAATAAAATAAAAAATGCTTGGGATGTAGTTTACTGGTAAGGTGCTTTCATAGCATATTTAAGGCCATGAGCTCAATCCCCAGTACTGTCAAGTAAATAATAATAATTTTTTAAATGTTTTGTGTAATATTTGATACATACTTATCAATTGTTACTAATTTGAAACAAATTTAACTGGGCATCCTGTGTTGTATCTAGCAGCCTTCCTTGGAGAGAATATTTCTTATAAAGGTGTCTATTTCTTGTGTAAAATGGTACCTAAGGATTAGTTTAAGTGTAGAGCAGCACTTCCTCAACCTTGAACCCACAGTAGACTCACTCATGGAGTTTTGTAAACTGCAATACCAAGGCCTCATCTGCAAGGTTACAAATTTAATTGGATTTAGGTGAGACCTGACAATAGCAATTTAAAAACTCCCCAGGTAATGTTAATGCAAATCAAGTTCAAACCACTGTTGGTGTACAACTGAAGGCTTTTTTTTAAGACATCCTTTCAGAGACAGTGTCACTCCTGATTTTTGAAGGCTTCTGATATAGTTATTCTTTGTTAATTCCCCAAGATTTTTAATTTGGAGCAGAAAATCTGTCAGACACAGTCACATCTGTAATGGGGTTTGGAACCTGTCTTCCTCCAGTGTAGAGCTGGGAGTCCTTGTTTTCAATCCCTACCCAAGGTCCCTCAGTATTGACGTCTGTCACTACGTTGCCCTCTGCTGGTGAAGCAATGCTGCACTTATGGCGCCTCTGCAATTGGCTTCCTGCCTCTGATGCATCCCACCTACACCTTCACCAAGAACACAGGTCTTCACTGTGATGATCTAATTCATGTGTCAACTTGTAAATATCTTCCCTCACCAATACTGGTAGCCATCATCCAATCCATTGAGGGCCCAAGGAGAACAAAGAGGAGGAGGAAGGGTGAATTCATCCTCTTGATTTGATTGGGGCATTCGTCTTCTTCTGCCAGTGGACATTGGCATTGCTGGTCTGTGGGCCTTTGAACCTAGACAGGGACTTGGACCATCATCTCCCGTTTCCCTTTCTAAGGCCTTTGAGCTTAGATGGGGACTTACACTGTCAGCTACTCTGGTTCTCAAGCCTTTGGAGTCAGAATTTGGACTGAATTGTACCACTGACTTTTCTGGTTCTCCAGCTTGCTGCAATCCTCCATAAGTGTGTCAGCCAGTACCTAATATATACATCTCTCTATGTATCTGTATCTAGGTGTGCCAGTACATATCTATATATCTATATCAGAGACACAAAGAGAGAAAAGAGAGACAGACAGGCACCTGTTTTGTTTCTCTATAGAACCCTAATATACTTATTTATCAACAAGATAGGAGGGATCTGAGGAGATCAGACCGATTCTAGTCACAACTTCTATGTCCTGCTTAATCTCTTCCCTTCACATTTCTCTTTATACTAACATTGGTTTGGAGTGAGAAACTCTGCTTTTCTAGGCCAAGGTTCTCAGCTGACTTCCAAGTTGCAAGTCTTGGCTAGTTTACTGGCAGAGTTTGCTAGACTCTTGCTAACATGAACAAGCACTTAACACAGAGCCCAGTATGTGATAAAGCCCTCTACAAATGTTAGCCATCATTCCTAGGAAAGCTTTACGAAAAACAACTCATGTGCATAAAACTGCATCCTCTTGTTATTTATTTAAGTAGAAAATTGTGTTGACCACATCTATTGTGATCTGGTTGTAAAATGATGGGTGTCAGTTGCAATGTTCTGGGAAACCATCTCCAGGGAAACATGTGATATGACTATAGTAATACTCTGTCTCATTCTTGTGGTTCTCACCTCTTTTCATATTCCCCTATCCTTCTTCCGGTATTTCTGTCAACTGTAAACTCTTAGTTTAGAAAACAAAAATCAACAGACTTGATGCAAGATAAATGCTGGTTTGCCATTTATATAAATGGCCTTTCATATTTTAGAAGTGCTGGGCAAAATCATTCAACAAGCATCTGTTGGGTGATACAAGATACAATTTTTCTGGAGATACCTAGTCACACTCATATATACAATTTGAGAAGAGTTGAAAGAAAGGGGAAAGATGGTGATGAGGGTATCATGAGATTTCAGAGGAAACATTCACTGCATAACACAATTAAAAATGGAAATAAATTACAAAAATGAAATGAGATACATAAAACTAAAATGAATGTTAAGGAGGACCCCAGAGGGCAGTGGGAGTGAGGGTGGGACCCACAGAACAAATGGCCTCCAGAACTGCAGGGTCACCACCCTGACTCAGGTGTTTTGCTCCCAAATCGGCCCACAGATGTGAGGCCTCCTTGCTGCCTCCAGGCCACTCAGGAGTTCAGCTCCAGGTCGGTGATGAATTCCTGGACCCAGGTGTCTCTAGGGTTGGTACAGACCTCCCGACCTCTTTTGGTTTGGAAGCTGTGGAGGAAGGGAAAGGAGGCAACACTGAGGCCTCCAATCAGGGGATCCTGAGGCCTCTGCATCTTTCTCTGCTCAGACATCCCAGGGCCTATCCACATGTTCATAAATCGACCCCCTAATCTTGAAGATCACAGATCCCCCAAGTGTCTCCCTCAGAAAGCCAGCTTCCTGCTCTCCCTCCCTTCTCTTCCCACCACCCAGAAAGGTCTTTCTGGACTCCCTGCAGGCCCCAGGTCCAGCTAGAGAACACCTCAGGGTCTCCCCTGGACTCCTACCCCCCAGACCTAAGGGAACTGAGGACCCTGAAGGGTCTCCCCCCGAGCCCAGCCACCCTCTCTCCGCAGGTACGGCCAGGGGACCAGCCCTTACATGACAGCTGACTTGGGGCACTGGCTGCTCGTCTCATAATAGTCCACCACAAATTTACGCGGGATCTTCCGGGAGATAAAGAAGCAGCAGCAAGCAGTTGGGGTATCAGCACCCACTACAACAGACAAGACAGGAAAAGCTGAAGGGATTGTTCAGGGGGAAAATGGCTGGGAAGGCAACCAAGGCTACACCACAGGACAGGGAGCCAACTGGATCCAGATTCTTCTTATGAAATCCCAGGTGGGCCTCCATGTTTTCATCCATGAAACAAGACTCTCTCCCTCTCTAGCTCCCAGAACTGAGCAGAATTGCTGTGTCTTCCCCTTAGGAAGGAAAACTCTCTAGGACGTAATCTCAAAATCCTTCTGGAGCTCCCTGTATGGAGATCTCAGCTACAGACTTCACACTGTGGTCCAAGCCAGGCCAAGAGAGCGAGAGGATCCAAAAGCAAAAGACAGACTCACATGAAGCAGAGCAGGTCCAGGAGAAAATGGACTCAGTGAGGATCAGGACAGTGAGGGCAGCCACAGGGACCTTCATGTCACTGGGCAGCAGAGAATGAGTGAATTCAAGCAGCAGCCAATAAAGCTGAGACTTGAGGACGTGTAGCTGCTGCCTCCTCCTTCTGGGGTCTAAGATACCTCTTTATAGGCAGCCTCGGGACATCAGAAAATGAAAGTCTGAGGACAGTGGGGGTAGGAGGGGGCTTTAACCATGGTGTTGGTGTTGTGCTGTGCAAAAAATAAACTGGGAGAGCTCTGGGTCACTACCAGGGCTCCAGGCAATTTGCAAGAATGGGTCCACTGCTTACTTGATGGGTAAATGGTTTCCACGGTGCAAGGAGGTAAGATGCCGGTGTCACCCTGAGACTAAGTTAGCTGCTGCCTTCTCACCACAGCAAACCTGAAGCAAAGTATTCTCCCAGAGCTGAGCCCTTGCTAACTTCTCCAGCTAGTCCAACAGCATGGATGTGCCGGTGATAATGCCACGGGATCATAGAAACACAACCCAAGATAAGGCCACACCCTGGGTGGAGACAGCAATGAGGGAAGCTTCAGCTATAGGAGAGGCAAATAAGAGGCTGGCTTGGAAGTTGTTGGTTCATTCCTCAGATGTTCATAGGCCTCTGCAACAGACCAGTCCCTGGGTTAGCAGGGTTAACTGGGGGCTGATGTAATAAGACTTAGACCAGAAAAGCGCTCTGCCAAGGATCTGTCCTACAAATATGAAACAGAGATGAAGACAGTTGTATGCACAACAGTGTCTCTCACAGCTCATTTGTAACAATTAAAAGGTGGTTTATAGGGCCAGAGATATAGCTCAGTGGCTCTGCCTTCAACACACAAGGTCCTGAGTTTGATCCCTGGTTTAAAAAAAAAAAGGTAGTTTATAATTAAATATAGTATGGTATATTTACTGCTTGAAATAACAGCCCTTAAAAATTAGGAAAGTAAATAAAATTTAAAAGAAAGTCTACGTTCCTCAAAAACTCGAGAATACTTTCTTTTCCTTTTTGTTTTTTTGTGACAGGGCCTTGCTCTGCAGCCCAGGGTGATCTTGAATTTGTGATTCTCCTGTCTCAGCCTCCCAAGTGCTTCAATTACAAGCATGGACCATCATGCCCAACACTATATTTAAAGTCAAGGTGAGGGCCGAGGATTAAGCTCAGTGGTTTCACCACCTGCCTTGCAAGCACAAGGTCCTGAGTTTGATTCTTGGTACCAAATAAGTAAAGTCAAGGTGAACATTTCCTGGGTTTGTCCAGCAGCTCAATAACATCCTCCTTAAAGCATCTCCCCTATCCTCATTATTTTGTTAGATTTTCTTCTTTGAGCCTGTCACCTCAAGATCACAACAGGGCCGCCGCTTCTCAGGCACAACATTTTCATAAAGGCACAGGAGAAGATCTCAAATACAGAAAAGGCAATGTCGCTAAAGTTCTAATTCAAACTTTCACATTACTTATAAGGTGAGTTATAAATTATTGCCCAGAAGTAGTAAATGCTGATCTTTTAAATATGCAAAATGCAAAATCCAAAAAAAAAA
>NW_022915578.1:0-211 GCF_012274545.1 Fukomys damarensis
CTTATGTTAAACATACAATTTAGGAACTTCCTGGTCCTGAGTTCTTTGCCTTTGTCTTCCTAAATGCTTGAGTTTAGCTTTGTGGGAGCCAATATCTCCTAGTCCTGGTGCCCAAAATAGCAGACTGCCTGGCAGGTTGGGCAGAAGTGGGCAGAAGGTGTGTGCAGCTCCCAAGGTCTCATCCCAGAAGCTTTCCATCATCTGTCAGCCT
>NW_022915579.1:0-205 GCF_012274545.1 Fukomys damarensis
TTTCAAAACAAAAACGGGACATCTAGTCCAAAATGGGCCATACTCGGCCTAAAAATAAGTGAGTTTTCACAACTCAGGTGAAGCACGCTTGCTCCTCGCTCTCCTTTGCTCTGTCCCTCCTCCGCTCTCCTGTCTCTCTCCTCCTCGCCACCATTCTGTCTGTCTCAGGCAAACAGCTATATTAATAGTCATCTCATAACCACAT
>NW_022915580.1:0-222 GCF_012274545.1 Fukomys damarensis
GATGCAAAAATCCTTAATAAGATACTAGCAAACAGAATACAGAGGATCATCAAGAAGATCATCATTCTGACTAAGTTCGATTCATTCCAGGGATGCAAGGATGGTTCAACATACGTTAAGTCAATAAATGTAATACACTACATTAATGAAATCAAGGGCAAAAATCACATGATCCTCTTGATAGATGCAGAAAAAGCATTTGAAAAAATTAAACACCCATTC
>NW_022915581.1:0-1002 GCF_012274545.1 Fukomys damarensis
TAAATGTGTAAATAAGGATTAAAATATATAATTAATATCACGTAATAGGAAGAAAAGTGTAAAAGAGAAGAGGAAGTGGGAGGGCAGGGAAAAGGTGAAAAGGGAAAAGAAAAATATGTGAAAAGGAAAAATATAGAAACTATGCTTTTGCAAACAGGGAAGGGTGGAGGGGCTGAGGGAGGGCTGGGGAATGGGCAAAAATAAGAACCTGATAAGTCGTGTACAGCAACAAGATACCAATGATGAATGCAACTGTACTGTGTTCCTGATATGTACCAATAAATTTAGTAAAGATTAATAAAAACAGGAAGAAGCAAATGATCCACAGCTCAGGACTGTCCGTGAACCCCTTCAACTCAAATACGGTCACTTCAGTGAAATTCTCCATGCTGACATCTCCCAGGACGGACCTGAAGACAATGGTAAACGGAAGCTCGTGTCACTAGGGGAGAACAAACTTCACTGTAAACATAAACAACAGGGGTTTTGCCTATGGAAGTATTTCTGTATACACACAGATGTGTGCGTGTGTGTGCAGACAGAATATAATTCCCCATTAAAAGATACAAATAGAGTGACAAGCTGGCAAGAGGAGTGCTCATGTCATGCAGTCCACTGTCAAGTAGAAAACATGTGCTCATGTACTTAATGAGCTAGTGCCGCAAGTCTTAAATATCAGGTGAAATGATGAATTTTCCCTAATTATATTAGCTGGTTTCATATTCGGTCAAATTAAGAGTCAAAGTGAGTATCTAAAAAAAACTCCTTATTTCCTAATACTTCAAGAGCTTCTGTATCTGGGGCAGATCATAAAGATAGAACTGCAATTCTATGTCCGTCATGAACTGTGCATCATGAGTTAACCTATCATCTTTAGAGTGTAAAAATTAATATTTCTTTTACAAGATTAAAGTAATATTTGATAGAAAATTATGTTATAAATTCAATCTTTCAAAAACTATAATTGTAAAATAAGGAAAACATTAGCTGAGCAGTTTAAGA